>NW_027367533.1:0-57198 GCF_046119375.1 Phyllobates terribilis
CTGGGATGAGTGAAAACCTTTCAGAGCGCTCAGACAATAAGCAGGTAATCTGACTGGCATTAGGCATGGCAAAAAGAGATTCTTGAGAGTTGTGACATAAGTAAGATCATTTATGAGCGTGTTAAGTGTAAACCAGAAAGGACGCTTAATCAGGAATTAGAGTGAAAATAATTTGAGTGTTTAGGACGGTTCTTTACAATATTTTTGGTGCTAGAGACATAAGTGTTGGAGTATATGAGTATTTCGGGTAGGTTTCACAAGGAGAAATAAGGTGTAGATTTAATTTTATTTTTCACCTCTCATTGAGCTTACACATTTAGATCTCTCCAATGGATTACTGAGCTTACTTTGCATTTCATATGAGGTATTTTTAGCATTATTTTTCTTTTGGGAGATTCGGAGACACACTTTTAGCGATGGTATGGGTTAGATACTAGGATTAGACTTCTTTTCCGGTGTTTGATGCATATTGTTGTGGTTTTTCTATGCGGATATTTTCTCTAGGAATTGGAGGTTGAGATGCGTTGTTGAGATGGACATTATTTAGAGAAGTAGGTCATTATTTGGTGTTTGAGGAGGAGATGTGTAGGATGGAGTTAAGATTTTTCTTTTTGATTTTTGACCCATATTTTAGAGGAGCATTAGGATGTTCATTGTTTCTGTTGGTTACGGTTACTTGGCATACATGATTATATGTTTATGACTGACTACTTTTGTAAGGATTGAGAGCATTCTACAATGAGATTAGTGTTGATGTATAGGCTGGATTGGATTAAGGACGAGGTTTGTTGGGTATTACATTCTATGTGAGCATTTTTGTAGTTAAGCTTTCTACATGGGGATTATTGATAGTAGAGTACTATTCCGTTCCACCAGGGGCGAGTAAAATTTTAAGTATGAGGATGTTTAATAGGCACATCTACGACGCGTCAATAAGCATAGATTTAGCACCATTTTTACTAGATTTATGGGTGTTATTACGGCGTATTTGGTCCATTCCATATTCTGGAGCTATATGTCCGATTCAAGCTATTATGGAGCTGCTTAGAGCTAAAGAGGAGCTAAGGAAGGAGAGAGTAAGGAGAGGAGCGGATTGAAGACTACAATGAGCTAAAGGAGTTGATGAAGGCAGAAGAGTCATCGGCATACACCTATGCATCAACGGACCCTGCCGATGAGATGATCAAGAAAATTCAACAGAGGATCCATTGGAGCCACTCGATGACTATCGCAGCCCGCCGATCTCCAGATGGATCAAAAAGACCAAGTCTTTCTTTCTATCTTTCGGTTACAATTCCTCTCAGATTTTATTGTTTATTTCGAGTTTGTTGATTTATTTTAATTACTTTTAGGTTTAAATTAGTTGTACTATATAAAGGCTTATTATTTATCTTTTTAGAGGTTATGCAGCAGACGCTTAGTTACGCTTTTGAGATTTCAGGTTTACGTACTTTTTTCATCGGGTTTTGAGAGTTTGTCCACATGTTAGTTATGAATTTCTATTGCTTTATCCTTGTAGAGCATGTTATGGAAGGCTAAGTCCTAATTTCTTAGTAAAGCTTTGAGTTGTTGTTTGGTTGATATATTGAGTGATTTCTGTTTGATTTAGCATTGTTTGATTGTTTATCTCTGGATTTTAATTGTTATTGAATTCTGATTTTTGTTACTAGATTGATCACCTGGAATTAAGATTATTGTTCATAAATGTTAGGATATATTAATGGCTTTCGTCTTAATCTATTTCTTTGAAACAAGCATGAAAACTTAGATTTGGTTTGAACAAGGTCTTGTATGTAGAGATTTGCATTGTAGGCTACTCGCGAAATGCATATTGATTGGTGTTGTTTGCTTTATTGCTTCCATTGATTTGAAATATATGTGTTCGTCGTAGTTAATCAAGTTGCTTAGGTTTAGTATGCTCGGTTTGAGTTGCTAAATAATTGTCGTATAGGAATAGGGTGAAAAATGCTAGAGTGTTATTCTATGAAATCACAATGATATTCATCAACCAAATAACATAGATTTGCTTTGCTAAGATTAATCTGAAATAATTTTTCTAAAATCAATTCTTATTGTTTTCAAAGTTAGTTTTCAATACCACAAACCCCCATTTATTTTCTATTTAGATTTGTCGAAATAAAGCTTAAATACGTCGTTGCCTTCTGTGGGATTCAACCGTTACTTTCACTATATTCTAGCCAATAGGATTTAGTGTCTGTTAGGTATAACCTCAGCGAGATCTTAATCTCGTCATTATTTGCTTTAACATTGTGTTTGTTTGTAATGCTTTCCTTACAATTTTTATAACCGACAAACAAACGTTTATCAAATAATAATAATACTTATTAGCTTCAATGTTTTGAAGTATTACTTACATATCAAAGTCAACTAGCACAAATTCAATTTCTCCTTTTATCTTATTTTCGTTCCTTCACCTCCCTCTAAAAACACTATTTTTCTAAGACCTCTTAATTTAATGATATATGAAAGGGTTGGTAATACTCTATCTTCCAATTTATACTAGGACATTCCGGCCCGTGCTACACACGGACTTTGATTATTCTATTGTGATTACACAGCGTGCTTTTTTATATTATATGTGATAAGATTAGAAGATTAGACCTAGAATCTTTTTGCCCGTACTTTTCACGGGTCTTATGTATATCAATATTTTAGCTGATTTGATGAGATTGATTTATATTTCATGTAGGTCTAATTCTAAGTTATTTCATACAATGTTAAATAGGTCTAATTCTAATCAGTATAAATGTCCATACAATGTTAAATAGGTCTAATTCTAATTAGAAGATATTTAACATGGTATATTGAGGACATTTATTATTTTTGATATGTGCATGATACTTATATATTAAAAAATGTGATTATAAAATTTTAAAGGTACACATGGAGGTTGTCATGTATATGATTTTGAATTGAAACATAATATTACATATCCTTTTTAAAAGACTTTATTTGGGTGATCCAACATTTGGTTCTTCTCCGGCGATTATGTAACCCTAGGCCTGATTTCTGGCGGGCCCCTTTCTTCTCCAGCTGGACTCACAGCGGCCCCTCTCGAGCCGGCGGGCCTAGTCGCGATTCGTGGCCACCTCCCCTACTTCTTTCGATTTCGGAGTCTTTTGCGTCTCCCGGTCCCGTTCACGTCGATGTTTATTTCGGCAGGTGTGGGCTTCCGA
Organism: Phyllobates terribilis; assembly: GCF_046119375.1. Classification (NCBI taxonomy): domain Eukaryota; kingdom Metazoa; phylum Chordata; class Amphibia; order Anura; family Dendrobatidae; genus Phyllobates; species Phyllobates terribilis. The sequence goes on from NW_027367533.1 coordinate 3,198, forward strand.
TCGCGTCTTCAGTGACGTTGGACTGGGTTGTGTCGTCTTGGTTGTTGTCGGTAGGTGTTGGATGTAGTGCGGGCTTCAGATTCCGACGTTTTGCTTTTTGAATCTTGGTTTCGTTTGTTCGTTTCAGTTTCCGTCGTCTTGGTTTTCGTTTTGGCACTGTCGGTTGTTCGATTCCTGTCGTCTAAAATCCTGCAGGTGCGGCTTCAGTGGAGTAGGGCTGTTTGGCGTAGATTTGGCCGGCGGGCTTCAGTGCGGGCTTTAGCGCCTTTAATTGCGTTGTTTTGCTTTTATTTGATATCGGTTTAGTCTTCGGCAGTTTTGTTCAGTCTTCGTTCCGGCTTCGACTCGGGGCAGTATTTTCAGTTTGTTTTGATCCGGTTCGCTTAGGGGTTGTTTTTATTCGTTTGCGTGCGTGCTTTTGCGATGTATTTTCCTTGTCCTTTTCGGGACATGATCAATGCCGGAATGGTGGAGGTAGAGGTTTGAAAGCCAGTTCTCTTGTCCAGCACTTCAAGAGTGCTCATTTTAGAGATGCTTCTGCGGTTGAGAGGTATAAGGTTCTTATAGCCAATGATGGTGGTATTTTTTTCTGCTTTGGAGTCTACCTTGCAGAGTCCTAATATCTGGTTGTGTGGTACTTGTTTATGCACTCATGTTTTTTCTAGAAGTTGCAAACATGTTGATAGTTTTGATGTTTCGGGACCTCTTTGTAGAGGCATTCCCGATGGTCCCATGTTTTACATTCAAGGGATCCAGCGTCCTCCTTCGCTTGGTAGTGGTCTTGGTGGGGGCATTGTTGATTTGGTTTCCCTTGATGTCACACCTTCTACCTTTTCGGTTAACCTCGATTTGTTGCATGGAGTTTTTGCTGGTAAGTGTCGTACAGTGAAAATCATTCCGAGGGCTAACCGGCTTGGTTTTTCGCGCTGCCGTAAGGCGGCTCTGGACAAGGTCATTGCTTCGCCTCGTGATATTTCCTCTTGGATATGTTGCTACTTCTTCCCCTATGCACCCTTAGGGTTATTCGGTCTCGGCCCGGTATCAAGAGGGGGAGACGGGGATGTTGTCAGGTTGAAGGTATTGCTCGTGCTCTAAAGGTTTGGAGAGAGCCCGGTGGCTAGAGATTTTGGTCAAAGAGGTCCTTAAGGATGGGGTTGTTGATTTTGGTTCATCTGGGGGCGTAGATAGTGTTGTGCAGAGGGAGGCTAGTTTGGAAGAGATGAATCGGAGGCAGTGTTTGAGGAAAGTGGGTGATGGGCATTTCACCGCTGCTATTCGGGTCTTGACTTCCTCTGGGATTGTGCCTAGTAACATAGCGACTTTGAGAGAGTTAAAGGAGAAGCACCCCCATTCTCCGGATCCTTTCTTACCTCCTGTTGGGGGTGTTAGCGAGGCGATTTCTGTGTCCAAGGAGGTGGTGCTAGGTAAGATCAAAATCTTTCCCAAAGGCACGTCTTGTGGTCGTGATGGGTTTCGGGCCCAACACTTTGTTGATGCGTTAGGGAAAGCTGCTATTGTTGTTGCTGATTATTTAGCCACCTCGGTCACTGCGGTGGTTAATTTATTCCTTGCTGGTATGTGCCCTCCTTCTTTGGGTGAGTTTGTTGCTAGTGCTCCGCTTACACCTTTGGTTAAGCCTGGTGGAGGAATTCGACCTATTGCAGTTGGGACGGTCTGGAGGAGGCTTGTCTCTAAGGTTGCTGCTAGTGTGGTTGGGAAAGAGGTTGGGAATTATTTGGAGGATTTTTAGTTTGGAGTGGGGGTAGCTAATGGGGGTGAGGCAATCCTTCATGCTGTCAACAGGCTGGTAGAGGCGAAAGGGGGTGACGATAAGATGTCTATGCTTCTGGTTGACTTTAGGAACGCTTTTAACTTATTAGACCGAGGTTCCATGCTCCTGGAGGTCCGCAACCGCTTCCCATCTCTTTCCCCTTGGATTGAGTTCTGTTACGCACACCCGGCTAGGTTATATTATGGTGATTCAGTTTTATGGTCGTGTCAAGGCGTTCAACAAGGAGATCCTCTAGGGCCTTTGCTTTTTGCGCTCACCTTGCATCCTCTCGTTCATTTGATCAATGAAAGGTGTAACCTGGATCTCATGGCTTGGTACTTAGATGATGGCACTCTTATTGGTGAGTCTGTTGCGGTTTCTGATGCTTTGCAGTTGATTATTGGAGAAGGGCCTTCTTTGGGGTTGCATCTCAATGTTGCAAAGACCGAAATATTTTGGCCTAACCCTGACCCGAGGAGTTTTGATCCTGCGTTTTTTCCTCTTGATTTAGCTCGGCCGGTAGATGGGGTCAAGCTTCTTGGAGAGCCTGTTAGTCTGGATGCCGGCTTCTGTAGCCGTTTGATTGAGGATAGGGTTTCCAAAGCAGTGAGGTTGATGGAAGCTGTGTCTAAGATCAATGACCCACAGTCGAGCCTTCTATTGCTCCGTAGTTATGTTGGGGTTGGCAGGTTGTATTTCTCTCTCCGAACATGTCCCCCTCAGATGCTTGGCTCTGCTCACCGCACTTTTGATCTTGGTTTGAGGAAGGCTCTTCAGGAAATTATTGTAGCAGGTGTCGGAGGGTTTGGCGATTGGTAATGGAGATGTGCTACGTTGCCTTTTAGGTTTGGTGGGTTTGGGGTCTATATTGCTTTTGATTCGTCCCATTATGCATTTGTTGCCTCACGTCTTCAGTCTCTTGACCTCCAGAACCGTTTGCTTCGTCATTGTGGTGTTATTGATCCTGGACCGGCGTATGAGTTAGCCTTGAGCAGATTTAGGGATGTGTGTGATTTTGATCCTCTTGTTCTCTTCCGTGATGTATCAGCCCCCCCCCCCCCCGTTCATGAAAAAATTGGCTACAATGTACTTCGATATGGTAGAGAAGAAGTTGGTGACGTGCTTCAACCATAGCGCCCGTGAGAAAGTTGTCCTTATTAGCAATCGTTCAGACCATTCCTTGGATTTTTTAGGACTATTCCCATCCCCGGACTTGACTAAACGATGCACCCAAGACAGTTCAGGTGTGTTCTTCAGTATCGTCTTGCGATTCCTATATTCCCTGATGGTTTTACATGCCCTTGTTGCTCTTCTTGTGTCTTGGATCGGTTTGGTGACCATGTTGTGCATTGTGGTAATGATGTGGGACTCAAGTTTCGGCATAACTTGGTCCGAGATGTTTTAGGGGATATTTGCTCTCAGGCTGGTGTCTTTGTGCAGAAGGAAGTGCCTTTGGGGTTCTTATCTGATGATGGAAGGGATCTTCGTCCTGCTGATTTACTTGTCCATTGTTGGGACAATGGGAAGGATGTATGTTTGGATGTTACTGGCGTTTCTCCCTTCACGGGTGTAGGGGTTCCCGCTTTTGTTCCTGCGGTTGCTGTCTCTTCTGATGTCGCTAGGAAAAGGAAGAAGTATGAGGATAAGTGCAGGGAGAATGGGTATAGTTTTATCGCATTTGCTTTCTCCATCTTTGGGGAATTAGAAAGTGAGGTTATTGATTTTCTTACCAGGTCACTCGGGTTGCTCAAAGCAACTTTGTTAGTGCTAATATGCGCTCTTTTATTTTTTATAGATTGGGCTTTGCTGTGAATAAGGGTTTAGGAGCGCAGTTGGTTGCTAGACTTCCAACCATCTTTATGTAATTTCCTTTATCCATAAAAATGAGTATATTACATATTAAACATTATTTTCAAATAATACAATTGAACTTTGCGATTGTGATTTCTTTTATATGTTTTACTCAACATTTGATAAAATGTTTATATAAACATAATATTACATATTAAACATTATTTTCAAATAATACAATTGAACTTTGCGATTGTGATTTCTTTAATATGCTTTACTCAACATTTGATAAAATATTTATATTTTTATAAGCGGATAAATATTTTTTGTGTAATTTGATACTCGTATGGAATTATAAATTATGTACAAAAATAAGTTGAAAATAATACATTTCATTTTTAAAATACTCCATTAATTTTTAGTAGGATGAGTTATTGGTCATCTATTGTTTTTGAACTCTTGTAACTTATTTTGACCGGATGAATTGAATTGTTAAATGCCATTACTTTGGCATTCAATTAGGCATTTACTGAAAATGGTACAGCCTAACTATTATATATAACTAGGACATTCTGGCCCGTGCTACGCACGAACTTTGATTATTCTATTGTTATTACACTTTGTGCTTTTTTATATTATATGTGATAAGATTAGAAGATTAGACCTAGAATCTTTTTGCCCGTACTTTTCACTGGTCTTATGTATATCAATATTTTAGCTTATTTGATGAGATTGATTTATATTTCATGTAGGTCTAATTCTAAGTTATTTCATACAATGTTAAATAGGTCTAATTCTAATCAGTGTAAACATCCATATATATTATACACAACTAAATAGCTTTATTGAAAATAGGTCTTAATTTCTTAAAAATGTCCTCAATTACTTTTCGATGACACCATAATAACCATAAATTACATGCCATACCCATAATTTCTTAAAAATGCCCTCAATTACTGTTTGGTGACGCCCCTAGAAGTTCATTTATATATACGTCGATATTAGATGCTTGATATTAGATACTTGATATTAGATTAGATAAATATATTAGTTATAGATAGATTAGATTAGATTTATATTTTAAAAATCCTACATACTTAATATAATCATATATCAATTTTATCTTTTAATTGGATAACATGTCAATTTCGGTCAAGTTGTTATAATAAGTTAAAACCATTAGATTGCAATAATAATTGATATATTTTTTAGCTAAAGACAATTACTTAGAATTATTGAGTCATTTATTTTTGGAGAGTTAAACTAATGAGAACTACTTGAGTCTTCTTTTTATCTTTTAAGATTAATTAGAAGATATTTAATAGGGTATATTGAGGACATTTATCATTTTTGATATGTGCATGATACTTATATATTAGAAAATGTGATTATAAAATTTTAAAGGTACACATGGAGGTTGTCATGTATATGATTTTGAATTGAAACATAATATTACATATTAAACATTATTTTCAAATAATACAATTGAACTTTGCGATTGTGATTTCTTTAATATGATTTACTCAACATTTGATTAAATGTTTATATAAACATAATATTACATATTAAACATTATTTTGAAATAATACAATTGAACTTTGCGATTGTGATTTCTTTAATATGTTTTACTCAACATTTGATAAAATGTTTATATTTTTATCAGCGGATAAATATTTTGTGTAATTTGATACTCGTATGGAATTATTAATTATCTACAAAACTAAGTTGAAAATAATACATTTCATTTTTAAAATACTCCATTAATTTTTAGTAGGATGAGTTATTGGTCATTTATTGTTTTGAACTCTTGTAACTTCTGCATTTACTTTGACTGGATGAATTGAATTGTTAAATGCCATATCTTTGGCATTCAATTAGACATTTACTGAAAATGGTACAGCCTAACTATATATATAATAGATTCCCTTTAGATAGATTCATTAAACCCTTGACCTTCGTTGTCACCATTCCTCATTTTTAACTCCACCAGAAATTGTAACTACTCTAACATGGATTCTATACGTATATATTTTCTTCTCATATATACTGAGCTAAAAATAAACATATGATAAAAGGAATTAAAGACTAAAAATAATCTACATATAGTGTACCATTAGTTATTACATTGAAAAAAATATTATTTATATTTTTGAGTGATTAATACCATGAGAAAATTTGCATTAATCATTCTACATCTATAGAGTAATAATTATTTGAAAAAAATTATAAATTACTCATAAGATACCAGAAAATATATTAATATTAGTTAAAGAGTTAATGTCTATTAAAAAAATTAAACAACCATGAACCTAAATACATAATAAATAGAGTTTTTATAGTTAATGTCCTCTAATTCAACTTATTTTTATTTTCTTTTTTCCCTATATCTCTCTACACCAATTGCTCTTTTAGTAACCGTTACAATTGTGGAGGTTTTCACGATCTAAATGCTCCTTTATTGTAAAACCTATCATCTACGCTAATTATAATATGCAATTGAAAAGCTCGTGAATATTGTGCACAAAATTAAATTGGATTGAAGTTATTGAAAGGGGAGAGAAATTCGATTTCTATAGACTGATTGAGAAATTTTGGACAAAGAAAAAATTCTATATAAATCATAATCAAATTTGGTAATTTGTCATGTTGAATTATTAAAATTTAAATTATAATAATCTATAGAATAATAACATGCAACAATTAAAAATGCATTGTACTAAATTATATCCTAACAAACTAAAATAACATACAAGAGAAGAAGATTTTAGTATACACAACAAAATTGATACTAGAAATAATCCACGACTACCATGTACCAATAAATAGCTACATATTATAGAAAACCACACACCTTACATTTGTTGATTTAATGAAATCGAGTATTGTCATATTGGATCATTTTTAATCACTTTATACATTACATTTCATTTATATGGTTCATCCAAACTTTCGGAGACAAAAAAGAAAAAAAATACATTAGAATATATATATATAAATATATATAAAAATCATATTCTTTTCATACAATATGTAACCTAAAAGTAAAGTTTGTGCTAAGCACGGGTGCGAACAACCTAGTATCTATATCTATCTATATATGCTATAATTTTAGAGGTGTAAAAAAATACTAAATGACTCCCCTAATAACTATTAATTCCACCACTATCATATGAGAAAAACACTAAATACGATATTAATTATTTTATATTACTTATATAAACCCTCTTATATATGTAAAAAGTAAATAATTTTCATTTTCTTGGGCTCAATTAGATAGGGTCATTGGACTATTTGAAATATAGCTCGACTAAAACTAGACTACTAACATTAATATAGTATGTTTATTATATTATCATTATTTATAGAAATTATTTTCTTGGGCTCAATTATATAGGGTAATTGGACCATTCGGAATATAGCTCGACTAAAACCAGACTAATAATATTTGTATAGTATTTTTTATTATTATTATTCTTTATAGAAAATGTTTGGTTATATATAATTCCATTTTCTTTAATGATAAATCAACTCTATAAATTAGGGAGTACATAGATCTAAATCTTTTATTGCAAATACTAAAAATATATAGAGATAAGAAAAAGATAGTTCATTAGTAACAAATAAAAACAAAGTATAATTATAACATCACATAGGAAGATGTATTGATGATACACTATAAAAAATATAATAGGAACGAATTATCATCTATACTCGAGTCCTCATGTTAAAAACAAAATATAATAATAACATTACATAGATGAATTATTAATGATACACTAAATATATAATAAGAACGAATTATAATCTATTCTACTCTTCACTATAGCACGTACGAAGCACAGGCCACAACCTTCTAGTATCTTAATGCTATCCTAATATAATATAAATTTGGCATTGTTTGAAAATAATAGATGCCCTACTTATTAATCTATTCCTATTTTATTATTGAACAACAAGAATATTTTATTTGTTTTCTCCTTTGTTGTTTTATACTCATCCGTAATCAATGGTGGTCAAAGTCGTTTTTACTCTTCCTTCATAACTCTTCCACGGAGGTTACGATTCTTTTAATAAATCGGAGGTTTCAAAGTCGTTTTTACTCTTCCTTCATAACTCTTCCACGGAGGTTACAATTCTTCTAATATATATTTATTAAATGAGTTCAGTTCACGGATTGTATTTATTTTCTCATATGAAACGAAACGATAAAAGATAAAAACATATGGTGTGTTGTAAAAGAATGTGCCGTTTCATTATTGATCATCTCTACCAAACCCGTCTTCAAAAACTCTGCATTCACAACAAAACGTTCTCTCAAACACGACGCAATTTCAAATTTGGTGCTCCAATGGCGACACAAGGTTTTCTTCTCTATATCATTTATGGCTTCTCTACAGCTCTTCTACAGGCTGTCTTAGTCAACAACACCACCGACAGAAATCAATCTACTTTTCTAACGTCCAATCTCCCTGTCTCTTCTTCCCTCTCCAGAGAGAAAGTTTGGCCTGTAAATCTCTTTCTCTCTTATTGCATGTTATCAGTTTTGGGTTTTGAATTTATCGATTTCCACGATTGATGCGAAATTCGCTGATTTTAAGTGAGTAGGAGTTGGAGTTCAGTTGGAGAATTGTTGTTGCAACTATAATCGGATTTCTCGTCTCGGCTTTCCGGCACCGTCGACGGAGTTGGTGGTGGGGGATCTTCGTTCTTATGCTTACTCTGATTGTTGGTTTCGACACTAAATCTGCTGCTACCCTCTCCAAATGTAATCAAATTTCAGTTATATTCACATTAAATTGGAGGAAATTAACTAAGGTGTGTTTTGTTTTGTTGTTGAGGTATGATAATGGCGGCTTCTGCGGCGTCAGTTTGTACAATCTGAGAACCCTGCATCCAGCGAAGGATTCACCTATTTTGGATTACGATTTGGCGATTGTGTTTCAGCCGATGCTTCTACTTGGAATTACTCTTGGAGTGTCTCTCAATGTCGCCTTCCCTTACTGGCTCATCATTATTCTCATCATAATTCCCTTCTTAGGTTTGTCTCTCAGATTCGATGCTTATTTATCTGATAATGTCATAGAAATGGTTTACACTGCATATATCTACATGTATCCAACATTCTTGCTTTGCAATATAAGAAATTTAGTATATGGAAGTTCAAATGTCATGAAGGGCATTCAGTATACTTTGGGACGCCATTTTTAAATCTAATATACTATAATCTTAGGGGATGCAAAAAAAACACTAAATGTGATCCTATTACACATTAATTATACCCTAATTATATTGATTAGTGATGTTTACTCGTCCCAGATTTGCTTTGGTACTGTTTTTCGTGTAAAAGCCCCACACTTAATTTGTAGAGGAAGAGGTATAGGCCCATTCATACATCCGTTTTGTACGGGCTTGTTTTTCGGTTAGTTAAAGAAAGGCCCACAATGTTGCTTCAGTGTCTACGTATTGGACTGGCTTGTGTTTCGATATTTTCATTATAGGCCCACAATGTTTCTTCATCGTCTTCAATTTCATAGCCGACTAGCCGTCGTCATTTCCTTCGCCGGTCAAAGGTGCATTCACTCCTTCCCAACTCCAACGTTTCACTCATCTCATTGATTTCTTCATCTCACTTACTTTTTGTGTTTCATCAAGTAGTCAAACACATTCGATTGCAATTGAATTCCTCCTTAACTGCATCTGTTACAACCGGTGTTCCCTTCAATACTGAATGATTTTCTGATGCTATATATTGATGCACGACAATTGGATTGATGTACACATCCGCCATCGTCGTTTTCCATCCTCACACAAATGGATGAAGAGATGGAGGTCAAAATCAGATTCAAACCCGATAAATAAGTGGTTGACGAGAAGAGGTCGGATCTTGAGTACGACTCTTTTGATTTTCATTGCCCTCCTTATTAGAAGTTGTTAGGTTTCATGGAATTAGGGTTCCAAATTTCTTTTGACTATGGTTTAGGGGTTTTCAAGGATTAATTTCAATTGTTTTCTTATTCGGGTTGTTGTCACAAGAGGAGATTAATTTGGAGAAGGTACAAAGAATTGCAAGTATAGGAATTCCTTATGGTGGAACCTTAAGAGAAACAACTTGGAAGGTGAGAAATGCTTATCACAATCATAGAATTGACAACTTATTTTCAGATTCCTATAATGTAGTTAATTACATCGGTGGATTGAGCTTTAGCCACCTTTATAACATTGAGTGGTGTAGAAAGAAGTATTCATCTGATAATGTCATAGAAATGGTTTACACTGCACATATCTACATGTATCCAAAAGATAAGATAAATTAAAACAATCTTACAATTATGTTAGTTATATATTATCAAATTTAATCAAATCTATAAAACTAATTATCAAACCTAATCTAATCTATAACACACTCTTTTAATAAATCAGAGGTTTCTCTTGCCCAATTAATTGTACTGTTGTAAAGTTGGTTTGACCATACTTCAAGTAAACTTTAATATAATATAAATTTGGCATTGTTTGAAAACAATAAATGCCCTACTTATTAATCTATTCATATTTTATTATTGAACCACAAGAATATTTTATTTGTTTTCTACTTTGTCTTTTCATACTCATCCGTAATTAATGGTGGTCAAAGTCGTTTTTACTCTTCCTTCATAACCCTTTCACGGAGATTACGATTCCCTTTAATAAATTGAAGGTTTCAAAGTCGTTTTTACTCTTCTTTCATAACTCTTCCACGGAGGTTACAGTTCTTTTAATAAATCGGAGGTTTCTCTTGTCCAATTAATTATCACGGTTGTAAAGTTGGTTTGACCGTACTTCAAGTAAACTTTCTACCAAGTATGCAATTTTTTTACATTCAAGTTTTGTTCTTGAAATAATTCCCTAAAGTTGTTTACGAAAATTCATCTACGTATTATAATAAGTATATTTATTAAATGAGTTCAGTTCACGGATTGTATTTATTTTCTCATATGAAACAAAACGATAAAAGATGAAAACGCATGGTGTGCCGTAAAATCATGTGACGTTGATAATGTCATAGAAATTGTTTACACTGCACATATCTACATGTATCCAACATTCTTGCTTCACAATATAAGAAATTTAGTATATGGAAGTTAGAATGTCATGAACGGCATTCAGTGTACTTTGGGACGCCATTTTTATTTTTAGATATACTATAAAGTTGGGTGTGCTAAAAAATACTAAATGCATTATAATGACTACTAATGACTAATACTCAATATAAAAAAAATTAATAATCAAAATTAATAGATTCTTATTTGTGTCATCCACCTAAGTCCAATAAAAAGAATAGGCCCAATGGTTCAATCATCGAAACATTTGAGCCTCAAATATTTAGAACGTCTAATTATTTGCAGTTATCTCATACAAGATATATATATATCACTTAATCATCTGATATGAGAGTATATTATATAGTATAAATAGATGTTCGTGTAAAAAATAAATAGATAATTATAATATTATATTTAGACCTATTTAAAATTGTATAAAATAAATTAGAATTAGACCTACATGAATATATTTATAGTATTAATACTAGACCTATTTAACAGTGTATGAAATAAACTACAATTACACTTACGTGAAACATAAATTAAACTCATCACATAAGCTAAAATATTGACATATATAAGGCCCGTGCTATGATTCTATCTAGTATACTATAAAAGTTGGGTTTGCTAAAAAACACTAAATGCAATATAATGACTACTAATGACTAATACTCCATAAAATTAACTAATAATCAAAATCAAAATCAATAGATTCTTATTTGTGTCATCCACGTAAGCCCAACAAAAAGAATAGGCACCATGGATAATTCAATCTTCGAAATATTTGAGGCTCAAATATTTGGAACGTATAATTATTCGTAGCTATCTCATACAAGATATATATCACTTAAACACATCTAATATATGAGTAAATTATATAATATAAATAGATGTTTTGTATACAATAAATAGACGCTTATAATATTATAATTAGACTTATATAAAAAATTATATAAAATAAATTAGAATTAGACCTACATGAATATATTTATAATATTAATATTTGACCTATTTAACATTTTATCAAATAAATTAGAATTACACCTACGTGAAACATAAATTAACCTCATAACATAAGATAAAATATTGAAATATATATATATATATAAGGCCCGTGCGAAGCACGGACAACAGGATTCTAGTATAGTATAAATTTGAGTTGGTGATTCATTGAATGACTCCAAGTAAACCTATATGTTACTATTTTATCCTTAAAAAAACTTCATCTAACCTATGTTGCACGGACACGGACACGGATAAGGGGACACGGACACGGGGACATGAAAGAACAAAATATAGAAAAATAGGACTCGATAGAACACGACATAATAAATTGTATATTTTTATAAATACATTATATAAAATATGATATTAAATTGTATAAAAATAATTAATAGTAAAAACTGATTATTAATGAATTTATGTAATCGCACGAAGGATGCTTGTAACATTAGATCATGCCTTATGTTCAATTTTATAGTATTCATATTATATACATAACCAAAATTAGGTATATCAAGCCGGATAAAGAGGTTGGATGGTTTTTAATAAACTGATGGTATTAGAAGACTAGATAGCGGCGATATAGGGAGCAAAAGGTGGGAAATAATATTAGAAAAAATCAAGACAAATTGTTACAAGATGTGTTGTTAGTTTGAGCATGCTCAGACTAATCACTCCTTTTGTTTTAATGATGACAAACATTACATTTGATATATTTTGTGTTTTATAAGCAATACAGGAATAGCTTAAGAAGCCAAGAGAGTTGCTTTGACCAAGCGAACAAGCTAGAGACTAGCTTTGAGCCTTGCAAAGATAGAGAATATAGCAAAGGCAGTCTCAACCAACTCTGAAGTGAAGAATCAATATTCTGAAGTGAAGATGTGAAGAAGAGTTGAAGGCAAAGGACTAGCGTGGAGACAAGGAGAGTCGTTGACGACTATTGTATCTAGTGCTTCAACGCTAGAGAAATTGAAGTGAAGTGAATCTATCCAGGTGGCTTATGCTACACCAGCGTGTAGAGTATTCGGGCCAGTAATGGAAAAGGCGTTAAGCTCAGGATAGGAAAATGTGTTTCTACCTATGGAGAGTGGGGAGTGTGGATCGCCAGCGTGGACGAATTGAAGCGTAGTGGTGCGGATCGGATTGCCAGCGTGGTAGAGTTAGTTACAAGTTTGTTGCTCAAGAAAAAGGAGAATCTATGGAGGAGCTTCCTGGTAGAGTAGTCACACGGATTGCCAAGGTGGAAATCTCCTATATTATAATATTGTATAGAGTTTTCTAACTTGGGGCATAATTAGGATTTCTATAAATAGTTGTAATAGTTGTATGCATTATCACGAGCTTGGGAAACCTCACGAGGGAGAGAAAGTCTAGCTAGCAGAAACACAACAGGATCAGGAAAGCTTGGGAGTTAGTACGTTGAGTGTCTTGGAGGGATGCAGCAGGACTGTAAGCTGGGAAGTTAGTAAGGTTAAGTCTTTGGGGAAAGCTGGTGATCTCTGAGGGAGCGAGTGTCGTCTATACAACTTTAGAGAAACATACCTTGTAGTGAGCTGAACGCGATTGTAGTGAGTGGAGTGTTATAAGGCCTTGTAATCCTCTATTCATTATAATCATTATATTGGTGAGTTTCATCACGGGCATGTATTATTTCCAAGGGTTCTCACCTTACCAAGTCTCTCTATGCATATTGAGTTGAACCTTTCACTTAACCATCTAAGGTTCATATTGTGGCTTTCCCTCTTTATTCCGCATTTATAGCACACTCACTTTGTAGCGCGTTGCGCTTACTTGAGGGAAATAGACTCTCTTTTAAGTGTTTTTAACTTCCGCATATCTTAAACACTAAAGCTTGTCAATCGAGCTACTATTTTATAAGAGCTAGTCGATTTAAGGTACTCTATAAACGTTTTCAACAAGCGAATCACTGCTATATTTACTCGCTTTGTTGAGAGCTATTCTTTGGATACTAGCTTAATAGCTTTTATTCATTGAATATAGAGTAAGTGTAACATTCAAGCATATATCTTGTTAAACTCGCTTTTATCTCGATCCTTAACTCGTCAAAACCCACAATTGGTATCAGAGTGCAGGTTGTCGTATGCATTGATTGATACTCGTTACATATATATTGTTGTGAATCATGGAGAACAGCGAAATTGCTCTTGTTATAAGATTACTCAGGAAGATATTCAGAAAATAGAACAATTTCAAAAAAGAAGGACAACCGGCTACACATTCAAATCAAGCCAATGGTGTTCTACCTCCAGATTCAAACTCTCACTCAAGCTCGGACTCGGTGTGCTTTAATTTTCTTTGTCATGAACATTCAACCGAGGATTGTACGAAGGAGAAGCCTAAGAAGGTCTTATGAGGAGACGCAGATGATGAGACTAAATGTCAAGATACTTGTCTAGTCGTTGTCGATGACTCCGAAGTTGAAGGAGAAGCCTAAGAAGGTCTTATTAGGATTTCTATAAGTAGCCGCGTCAATGGAAGCCAAAACTGTTAACCAGACAGTTTTCGTGAAAGCTAGACCAGAGTAAGGCTACAGCAATCATGATTCGTCCAACTCAGGCACTTCTCTATCTAGCGAGCTGCATGATAAAATCATTAAGATAGACAACGAACTTCACTCTTGTCGTGCTGAAAACTCACATTTAAAAAGCAAAGTGAATATTCTAGTGAAGAGACCAGCTCAGGACAAACATTGGTACCACGGAGAAAAAAGCGCATTCCATGTATATTAAACAAGCCGTTCTTCTCCTAACACTCAGCCTCTTACACGGCGACAACCATTTCGCCCTGGTAAAGGCAAATATGGTTATATTCGATATAACCACTATTGCACTTTCTGTGGGAATAATGGTCACTCAAAGCATGAGTGTGAGCGTTTAAAAAATGCTTAAACAAAGGCCATATATGTCTGTTAAGACTAAATCTAACGGTCAGCTTGGTCAAGCGAGTGTTGCTAAACATAAGCCTGACCAAAGCGAGTTTTCTAAGACTCGGCCTGTACGTACTAGGCCCTCAAAAGCCAAGCACGGACAATCCAAAGCACAACGGAAGCCTCTTTGTAAAGGTAACAAGGTGCTTGATCTTAATGATGAAAGCTATTATGAGGAAGACTCCAAAACTGTGAAGATGAGTGTTCTACCTTCTAGTTCTGGAGTTGCTGGCGCTAACAACCCTACGAAGCCAAATCTTCGTTGGGTCCCCAAAGCTTGATCTTATTTTTGCAGGTTTGGAATGAAGAGTAGGTTCTTAATGAGCATATATAGTTCGAGCGAAAGATCACTGCAACCTGTATATACATAGTTTGAGTGAAAGATCACTATGTAATAGTCGTGTAGTTTGAGCGAGATATCACTACATACAAGGGATACATCAACCACTCTAATTCCAAACTACAAGGAGGAGATCTCTATCTCCTTCAGGACTGAACCGAATAGATCAAGTATGAGTAAAAATCTAATACACTTCTCCTTCATTCTTATTCTACAGGAGATGTACATATTTTGAGACTCACTGTTGCTTTACTCAAAAGCAAGTCTCACTCAATGGTTTAGCTATATATATTCTTCCAGAGCAAGACTCAGATAGTTCAAAGCGATTTTCTAAGAGTCCCAAACGACTCTTCACTTATGCTTGGTGAACTATATCCAACAAACTGTTTATCTATGTTGAAGAGCTTTTTGATAAGGATGAAGCTTACTCATATACCAACAGAGAGTCAAATTGCTGACATCTTTACTAAAGCGCTAAACGTGGTACCTTTCTTAAATCTTAGACTTCAACTGGGTTTAATTCCTATCAATTAGACCATTCGTTCACTCGATGTAAGTTCCTTCACACTGGCTATGTTTAAGCATTTTATTTTATCTTTGGGAACTTAGGATGAGGTATGCTTTCATGATCTTTTCTTGTTAATTTGCTATATCTAAACAAGAAATGACTAGCTTGATGAGTATATTGATGCAAACATGTTACTATCTTTTGTATCATTGCATGCTCTTCTTTACCTCTCATGAAAGTGGTGATCGTCTTCTTGCCTATTACATGTCTAATAAATGATCCACTTCTAAGTGTCCCTAAGCCTGACTTTAATGCTTGCTTCCTAATTCCCTTGATATATCTCCACACAGGAAGTATACGTTATTGTGACAAAAAGCCAGTATCCCATATATGCACATGCTTATTACATGCTATATTTGAGTGTGAGTGACCCCCTCATTGTTGCGCTTTGAAGTTCATGCTAAGCGACTGTATCACATCTCAAGCATGATTGAACTTCTTCCAGTATAAGTAACTAAGAGCCAATTGTTTAAAGCGAGTGAAGAATGACTGTCTCGAAGCCCATCACAACTATATAAATCAAGTGCTAATCAGGCAAGGTGAAATATGAAGTCTATACATTACAGCGATATATTGTCCTGTCTCGCTTCAAGTATATTAGCTTGAGACCAATTCTAAGACACTCTTTATCATTTGGAACTAATACAAGCGAAGCCACTCCAAGAAGAAATCAATTCTATTTGTAAAAGTTGGTGAACATACTGAGAAGAAGGTGATTTGAGTTGATACTCCTACTTGCTTTCTGATTTCTCTTTGCGTGACTATGTGATAGACTCGCTAGGGTTACAGCTACAAAAGGTGTGAGGAATAATATACATATTCACAGTATGCCTTAGATTGATTTTAGTAACTTGAGTGATTCATGGTTACTGTCTCGCTTACATGTTCTTTACATGATTATGCTTGTTATCTGAGTTAAGCGTGACTGAGTACCTTATTTTTAGTTCCCTTTGATGAATTATATATTCCTTTTCGATGATGCCAAAAGAGGAAAGAAAAACAGTTTAGGAAGGTGAAGGATTGAGGTAGAATACTCTTTCTGTTGTCAAAATTGGGCAGAATTTAGACCAGCTTAGTCTAAGGGGGAATAAAGGTACACTTGCTAAGTGGCTTTAGCAAGATTTTAAGCATATTTGGTCAATCTGTCTAGTATTAGTTTAAGCTTCACTTTATATCTTATAGCTTAACTGAGTACATTTTGAAATAGATGTGCTTACACTGTTTAAGTGTTTGACATCATCAAGGGCTCCTTTTGTTTTGATGATGATAAACACTATATTTGATCTATCTTGTGTTTTCTAAGCATTACAGGAATAGCTTAAGAAGCCAAGAGAGTCGCTTTGACCAAGCGAACAAGCTAGAGACTAGCTTTGAGCCTTGCGAAGATAGATAATATAGCAAAGGCAATCTCAACCAACTCTGAAGTGAAGAATCAATATTCTGAAGTGAAGAAGAGTTGAAGGCAAAGGACTAGCGTAGAGACGAGGAGAGTCGATGCCGACTATTGTATCCAGTGCTTCAACGCTGGAGAAATTGAAGTGAAGTGAATCTGTCCAGGTGGCTTATGATACACCAGCGTGTAGAGTATTCGGGCCAGCAATGGGAAAGGCGTGAAGCTCAGGATAGACATACCTATGGAAAGTGAGGAGCGTGGATCGCCATCGTGGACGAATTGAAGCATAGTGGTGCGGAGTGGATTGCCAGCATGGCATAGTTAGTTACAAGTTTGTTGCTCAAGAAAAAGGAGAATCTGTGGAGGAGCTGTCTGGTAGAGTATTCACACGGATTGCCAAGGTGGCAATCTCCTTTATTACAATATTGTAGAGTTTTCTAACTTGGGGAATAAGTTTAGGATTTCTATAAATAGTTGTAATAGTTGTATGCATTCGCACGAGCTTGGGAAACCTCACGAGGGAGAGAAAGTATAGCTAGCACAAACACAACAGGATTAGGAAAGCTTGGGATTTAGTACGTTGAGTGTCTTGGAGGTATGCAACAGGACTGACAATTTGGAAGTTAGTAAGGTTGAGTGTTTGGGGCAAGCTACTGATCTATGAGGGAGCGAGTATCGTCTATACAACTTGAGAGCAACATACGTTGTAGTGAGTTGAACGTGATTGTAGTGAGTGGAGTGTTATAAGGCATGTAATCCTCTGTTCATTATAATCAAAATATGGGTGAGTTTCATCCCGGGCATGTATTATTGCCAAGGGTTCTCGCCTTACCAAGTCTCTTTGTGCATATTGAGTTGAACCTTTCATTTAAACATCTAAGGTTCATATTATGACTTTCCCAATTTATTCCTCATTTATAGCACACTCGCTTTGTAGCGCGTTGTGCTTACTTGAGGGAAACAGACTCGCTTTTAAGTGGTTTTAACTTCCGCATATCTTAAACACTAAATCTAGTCAATCGAGCTACTCTTTCATAAAAGCTAGTAGATTTAAGCTACTCTATAAACGTTTTCAACAAGCGAATCACTTCTTTATTTACTCGCTTTGTTGAGAGCTATTGTTTGGATACTAGCTTAATAGCTTTTGTTCATTGAATATAGAGTAAGTGTAATATTCACGCATATATCTTGTTACACTCTCTTTTATCTCGATCCTTAACTCATCAAAACCCACGTGTGTTTGGATGTGTCCAAGGTGTGTCTGAGGTGTGTCTGGTTTTGGTGACCGTGTCTTGAACGTGTCAGAGATGTGTCCAAGCGTGCCCAGGCTTGTTCAAGTGTATATGTGTGTCTTACATGTGTCGAACACAGACACGATTCTCTCCTAGATGTGTCCGTGCTTCACAACATCTAGCCATTGTTTTTCCTTAAGATTTCCCTTTATACCCTCACAACCATTTATTCTAATAATTGCATCTTAAATATAATTGATCTCTTCTACTCTTACTTACTGTTACACTCCATTCACCTCCCCTCGATTATACATTTTTAACTTCCTCTCCACCGTTCACCCTCCGTCTCATTTGCCCTTCCATCCCCCTTAATCTATTATTGTGTCCTTCATTATGTATGAACGTTACGAATAGAAGCCTTCCATTTTTAATTATTGGTATGACATTAATTGCCTGTTAGTTTCCCTAACCTTCACTCCTCTCTTTACCATCGGGTTTTCAATCCATTCATCCTCTCTTAAACATCCTCATCTGAATTCAATTGCAGATTCACCAATGACGAACACACCGGCTTCACCATAGCAACAATCAACTCAAGGGCAGATGCACCCCTGCATTCCAACACCAACCCACTGGTCCATCATGATTATGCCCCTGGACGTCTCAACAAAATGAAGATGTGCTTTTAAAATAATAGCTTTTAGAAGACCCGTCCATCTCACTCCTATCAACGAGTCTGGCGACGTAGAAGCATTTTGTCTTGCTCTCGATACCTTATATCTTTTACTTTTTTCCGTCTCCTGCTACCTTAAACTTTCTTATTTTTTTCATTCTTAAGATTGTACATGCTATCTACACAACTGTTCAAGAAAAATATTATAAATATGCTCAATATACATATTTGTTTAAACGATTTGTGTTATGTGTTTTTCATGTAAACTTGATAATGTTATTATTTGAGTGTGTCTTTTTTCTTCTTTGTCTATAATCAATACTCATCACTTTATTAGGATTGTTTGTTAAGTGGAGCATCAAAAATTTGTTAATCATCTAACTATTTATAGCTATCTCATACACGATATTTATATCACTTAATGATATGATATGAGAGTATATCATATAAATAATATTTATTTATATATGATCTAAATATAGAAAAGCATGTGCGAAGCACGGGTGCAATGAGCCTAGTACACTATAAAAGAATTGAAGGTCCACTAAATGCACAAATCAACTACTATATTTACCGATTAATTTTCACTCACTTGATTATTATGTTGTAGGTTTCACAAACCCTTGATCTCCCTTGATGAATAATATGAATCAAATCAATTGTCCAACCTCGTGATATTTTACCTCCACTTTTCTTGCATTCTAAAATACTTTCTAACTTCTTACTTGACCTTTGATATTTTTAAAATATTTCAACAACCATTAAATATATCTTTTAACCTTTCATCTTTTCAACCTTATAAATTGTAAATTATATTTATAATTTGCCAGAGCATCCTCAACAAAGACAGAAAAATTGAAGTAGTTGACCTACTCGAATGGTTCTCCTCCTCCGGTCCACCACAACCCCTCTTCCCTCACCATCTGGGACCTCACTTTCTCCCAACAACTCCTTATGTTCTCTAGTTGTGGAACATTCATCATCCTTCCCCACATTTGTTCCTCTTCCACTCCCGACCTCCCCACTCCTTGCTTCCACAGATATTTTGGCCTCCTTGATCGAATGGTCGAGTTCACTGAGTTGGGAGCGCCTGATATGGGACTCGATCAAGCTCTTCAGCTCCAAAGAAGGTTAGAGCGTTAAGGATTGTAATTGCTCTTAGTTCGTTGATGCAGTTTCACCATCTTGATTCTTTCAACATTGTTGATGTATACTACTCATAAGAACTGTCCTTGGCTCTGTATCAGAGGGAGATGAAAGCTAAAAGAAATGATACGGAAAGTAAGCCTTATTCTACATTATTGGTGTGTATCGTTTCTAATCGCCTCAATATATATATATATGAATAGATAGATAGACTTAGGTTCTAATAAAACATGTTCTTATGAGAAAACAATAGTACTAATATAGAGTTCCAGGGACGATAGCAGAGTGACAAATGAGGAGTAGATCTCCAAGGTGTGCAATATTCCACCGCGGGTTCAAAACTCATGAGATGTGTAGATTGCGTTGTTTTCTAATTTAACCATGCTAATGAGTGATGGACTAATAGCCTTAGCCGGGGGATTAATGTGCTCGCTAGTAGTGGCCCGACACCACCGATAGTCCTGGCAAAAAAAATAGTACTAATATGGATCGTTGGATTACATTTAAAATGGATGGCCAATGTTAAACAAAATGAGTTTTCTTAATTATGATAAAAAAGAAAAATTCCCAAGCAAATTAACAGGGATTTGATTCTGATTTAAGTCAGGAAATCTATATGTAAGATCTACTTCTCCACTCCCTCTCCTTCAGCATCATTTCTCTCTCTTTTGTTCAACCATTACAGACCCTTCACCAAGATTCTCATATAGCCATCGTTCTAATTGAACAAATGATTGCAACTCGTATTCAACAAATGTAAAACGCAATTACGTTTTTGTTAAATAATTGAATATTGGACACGAGTTTTTTTACCGGGGTTATCGAGGGTGTCGGACCGCTACTAGCGAGCCCACTAATTCTTTCGGCTAAGAGTTTTCCTTCAAACTAAATTCTTGTTTTTTTAGTACAAAACTGTATGAGAATCTATCGTTCAAGGTGAATTACTTTATCTTTATTTTAGTAATTTTGAACCCAAGTTTAAACAATGCAACATTTTTATCGGTTTGATCTCAATCTTCATAAAATGATATCACCAAGAAAGTTTTGTGTGTGGAATTTCGGTTTGTTAGGTTTAAGGTTAATTAAAAAAATTATTTCATAAGAAAAGATCAACAGAAGAAATGAAGAGGAGATACGGAGGAGGTAAGCTAAAGGGATCCATGTTCACGGAGATGTCAATAACTAAGGGCCTGTTTGATATTGATATCTAGATATCAGTATGGGTATGAGATATCAGACATATCCATACCTGTGTTTGGTATAATAAGGGGTTTTAAACTTGGCAGGTCACT
This sequence comes from Phyllobates terribilis, assembly GCF_046119375.1. Taxonomy (NCBI): domain Eukaryota; kingdom Metazoa; phylum Chordata; class Amphibia; order Anura; family Dendrobatidae; genus Phyllobates; species Phyllobates terribilis. The sequence goes on from NW_027367533.1 coordinate 24,432, forward strand.
AAACTATCCCACAGTTTCATTTCGATCACCAAACTAAAAAACGATACGAAGTGATCATTGAACTATCAACATTCAACTTCCGACGATATTTTTTTTATTTCCGACTCAGAATTGCCCATGTGGCTCCCGGGAAGATGACTCACACCCACAAATCACTTGCCACGTCATTAAATCACATGTTTTTAATTTTTAAAAAATGTTTATTTTTTTTAACCTTGCCAGGTCATCATCTTCTTACCTTTCTTGTGGACAAAACACGAACTTTGGTTTCTTTTTGCTCACAGAACTATCGAAGTCGAACACTAGCCCTAAAATCGGAGGCGAATCGACCTAATAGGAGTAACTTCACCGGCGATTCGAGCAAATCTCCATACAAAATCAATGTCTACTGTGACAGAGTGGAAAGAGAGGCTTGAGGATAATGGATTTCAACATGGTAAGTTCCAATTTTCCTTCGTCGATTTACAAATAGGGTTATAAATTAGGGGTTTGCTCGAATCTTATTTCGTTGTTGTTCTATTTGCGTGTTCAATGCAGCTGAAACATCAGAATATTTCTCAATTCACTATATTAAGGTCGTTGTAGATTGTGATAGTGAAAGAACTGAATCTGCGTTAGGCTTTGTTGATTGGTGCCATGAGGATTATGTATCATTGCTTGATATTATCGGTATGGGGAAGGCTTTAGGATTAGAAGATGATGAATATAGCTACTACTGGAAGTTAGACACAGTTGGAGCTCCTTTGACAGAGTTGGTAAGGGATACTGATGTGTTGAAAATGGCTCAATCCGTTGGTCGTAGTAGGATTGTAATTGTTGAGGCTACGTTCATGCTCCCTCAACCAGTTGAAGTTCAACCATCTGGATCAGTGTTACTTTTAAAGGATGTAGAAGAGGAAGGAACAGGTGCTGCAGAAGGAGTGGAAGAAGAAACAACAGGTATAGAAGAGGGGAATGAAGTAGATGATGGTGGTGTGATTGAAGTTGAGGAGAAAACAGATGATGCACATGGATTAGATGAAACAACAATAGATGAGTTAGAAGAAGAGAAAGCCTATGATCTTGGTGCACAGAATAAGGAAGATGCAGAAAATTTAGCATGTGGAAAGAATGATGTACAAGAAGAGCATGAGGTTGGACAAGATAATGGGGTTGAACAAGAGAATGATGCAGATGATGAAGAAACAGATGATGATTTGCACGATTCAGATTATTCTTTCAATGCTGATGAGGAAATAGAACATGATGAAACAGAAGCTGAAGATGCTAATGATGGGCAGGATAATGAGGTTGCATCTCGAACAGTGGTTGCATCTGGAACATTTATAGGACCAAGAAATGAAGAAAAAGAAGCTGAAGATGCTAATGATGGGCAGGATAATGAGGTTCCATCTGGAGCAATTATAGAAGCAAGAAAAGAAGAAACAGATGTTGCACATGGATTAGCAGATTGTCCTTCATCTGACTATGGAGATTCAGATCAATTGGATTCTTGCTCAGACAGTGACAATGGTGGGGCATCCAAGCATAGATACCCTGATTTTATGGAAGATAATATGAGAAATCCGAAACTAGAGGTTGGGATGAAGTTTAGTAGCTTTGATCAGTTTAAAGAGGCATGCAGAAATTATGGTATACAAAATAGATATGTTATCAAGTTCAGACCAAATGACAAGAAGAGATGTAAGGCCAAATGTAGTAAGAATTGTCCTTTCTACATTTGGGCTAGTTTGGTGAGTGCAGATGATCCCACAGTTCAGATCAAATCAGGGGTTCTAACCCATACATGTTCTAGGGATCACAATATTAGACATGTGAATTTCAAGTGGTTGGCCAAAGAGTATCTGGAGCAGTTTAGAGCAGACCCATGTTGGAAGTTGGAGGGGATTATCCAAGCTGTTAGATCAAACCAGAAAGTTGAGATAACCAAGATAGTTGCATACAAAGCAAAAAGAAGAGCTTTGGAATTGATCAATGGGGATGAGGAAGATCAAATTAGGCTTCTTTATGACTATAGGCTAGAGCTTTTAAGGACACACCCTTCATCTACAATCATGTTTAAACAAGAGAAGGGGGTGTTTAGAGGCATGTATGTGTGCTGGGCACCCTTAAGAGATGGGTTTAAAGATGGCTGCAGGAATGTTATTTGTGTCGATGGGTGTTGGTTGAAGGGATTGTATGGCATGCAACTACTCTCGACAGTTGGGATAGATGCAAATGACTGCATATATCCGTTTGCATGGGCAGTTGTAGACAGAGAGAATAAAGAGAATTGGAAGTGGTTTCTTGAGTTCATTGGAAGAGATATGGGCATAAATAACAGTAGTGAATGGACCTTCATGAGTGATAGGCAGAAGGTATGTGCACATACCTCTACATATAAAAATTATGAACTCAATTTTTTTTGTGGTAATGATGTAGTTTTGTTTTCTGCTTTTTTCCAACATAGGGCCTTATTGCCGCCATTGACGAGCTCTTCCCAGATGCTGTGCATAGGTATTGTGTGAGACACATACTGAAAAACTTTAGAACCAGGTTCAAGGGAAAGGCCCTTAAAGATGCCCTATGGAGATGTGCTAGAGCCAGCTATGAGGTCCAGTTTAAGCAAGAGATGGAAGTGTTGGCTGGAATGTCGAAAGAAGGTCATGCATTTCTAGCTGATATTAATCCAACCCACTGGACTAGGGCATATTTTGATGAAAAGTTCAAGTGTGACATGCTCCTAAACAACATGTGCGAGTGTTTCAACAGTTTCATTCTCGACAGTAGGACTAAAGGATTCATCACCATGAACGAGATCATAAGAACGTTGTTGATGAAAAGAATTCAGAAGAAGAGAAGTGTGATGCTGAAAACAGAAGAAGTGTACTGTCCTAAGATAAGGAAGAAGTTGGAAAAAGCCAAACAGACAAGCTGGTATTACAAGGCAGATTGGGCTGGGGGTGACAAGTACCAAGTCATTGGGCTTGATGGTCAATTTGTGGTGGATAAGAAGGAGAGAAGTTGCACATGTAGGAGATGGCAACTAACCGGGATACCATGCCACCATGCCATAGCATCCATGAATGTAAATAACGAAAATCCAGAATTGTACCTGCACGCTTGCTATAAGGTTGAAACCTATTTGAGAATATATAGCCATTTCCTGCAACCTACCAATGGCAAGAAAATGTGGCCTCGTGAAGATATGCCCCCAATATTACCTCCTCCTCCTGTGAACTTGAAGAGAGGCAAAAGAAGCTTGTTGAGGAGAAGAGAGGCTGATGAAACAAATCGAGGAGGGCAAGGACCCAGAGTGGACCCAAATGCACTTGTAAGAATTAGAAGAGGAGGTGGAAAACTGAGATGTGGGAGATGTGGAGCTCAAGGGCACAACATAAGAAGGTGTAAAGGGAAAAGTGTGCAACTTGATGGGAATGCACCTCCAGGTATGTTTTCCTTCCTACCATAGAACTTATTTCATTTCTACAAATTTATTTTGTCTACAACTTCTCTGTGTGCAACAGCAACTACTCATAATGAAGTTCAAAATGATGATGGTATAGGACCTGCGGCTACACCTCTAGGTATCTTGTTCTTAGCTACTTTAGAAAATGAAGAAACTGAACATGAGGACACACCATTTATTTATTTTTCCTTCAACTTTTCTATGTACAGCAGCTGCAAATGAATATGATTCTACAACTGCTCAAAAAGAAGTTATGACACAAACTCATATTCAAGAGGTAATTGCAGATGTCATCACACAAGAGCCTTCATGATGCAGGAGCATCCCTATCACCAACTCCCCAAAGGGCAACCACAAGAGCCATGGCTAAGAGGACCAAAGATCAAGATATGCAAGCCATTTTAGCTCTCAATATGGACCAGGAGATGAAGCCCATTGCCTCTACTCTTTTGACATGTCAAAGAGGTATCTCTCCTCTACAAATTCCATGAAGAACACTTTGTCATATCTGGACCAAGTCAAGCTACAAAGAGCAAACTCTTGGACATACCCGGATAGACCTCTAGCCGGCTTTGTCATCTTCAAGTGCATTTTGCACAAGCTTCCTTATGTTTTTTATGAAACATTTCTTAGGGTATTTTGGTCTTAATTAAGTGTACTTTATGAGGTTCAAAGGGGCCGGCCTTCACTTGGTATAAAAGCCAAGAGATAGCTCATTATTTGGGGCCTTTGAATTGATTAAAAACACATGTTGTAAAAGTTGAGCATAGACTCCTTTCTATCATTTGAAGGCCACCTTGGTTTGTTGGTTGATCAACTGAAAACAACCTTATCTCTTGCCCAATTATATCTTGTTTGTGTGATTGTTATTGTATGAACTTGATTAGGGAAACTCATGGTGCTCTAGGTGGTATATCCCCTAGTTGTGTTGTGTTATAGCTTGTTTGTTTCTTGTAGACTTGTATTGTGTTGAGGTTAAGTCCAAGGTGCTTGCAAGGGAGCTTAAGATTCACTCAAGAACTTATCCCCTTTGTTTTCATTTCACTTCTATCTCTATTTTGCATCCAAGCTTGTTTCCAAGCTAGGATAACATCTAGGACACTTGTTCTTGATGTTTGGAAAGGATTGAACTCTAGATCCGAGCATTGTAGGGATATCCCTACATCACTTCATCTCAGGTATTTAATCGCAACCAATCTGAATTTATATTGACCTTTCAAATATTTTTTGCCTACAAATGTGAACTCATATTGATGAACAAATTGTAGAAACTGACACCTGAGGATGATCCTGTGCTTGGAAAGTGGAAGAGTTTGTCTCAGATTGTAACTGATGCACCTAAGGGAACTGGATCTAACACACAAAAACCAGGAAGCAAAATGAAGGGGGCTTCATCATCTTCTACGAAAAAAAGAACAGTTGCAGCTAAAGCACCATCCTCATCTCTTGCAAAAACCAAAACCACAAGGACCTCTTACACTGATCCAAAAAATAAAGAAGAGGCAGGGAAAAGAGAGAGTAAGAGGAGGAAGAAGAAATGAATGTGTGAAGTTGTTCACTTTTTGCATTAAAAGGTCAAAGGTGTTGTTGGGGTAGCAGACTGTAGTTATTACTAGGGAGTGGGGACCCCATTTTGTGAATTTCCAGCCTTGTGCTGTGTGGCTTTTGTTTCCTTTTTGGTGATATCAGACATGGTATGGGTTGTGTAGGGCCAAGCTGCCATTTTGTTTTTGTTCTTGTATCTGTCACATTGCATGTGGAAAGATTTTGTATGTTATCAAGTAAGATTATAATATTTATGGAAGCTTTTCCAGTATTTTCTCTGTATTGCCTTTGTTGTCATTAAATAAGTTTTGCTGTGTATTTCTCCAATCTATCAAACATGGTAAGTCTATCTGCCTTTTGCTTCCTGGTTTTTGCTCAGCAAAACTTATTTTGCTTCCTGGTTTTTGCTCTGTATTGTATATCTGCCTCAGATAAACAATATCAGACATGGTAAGCAATTGGTAAGCAATTGGTGTCACTATATTGGATCCACAACTTATTGTATTTCCTGGTTTTTGCTTCCTGGTTTTTTCTCTGTATTATATTTCCTGGTTTTTGCTGTCACCAATATCAGATATGGTAGTGTAACTAGATTGGATCCACAACTGACATAAATTATCCATTGAATTGATCAAATGATCTAATGTCAATACAACTAGATAGAGATAATCTACCATTGAATTCCAAACAAATGCAGATGAGAAACTCCCTACTCTCACACACATTACATAAGCTCCAATCTACTACAACTAGATACAGATAATCTACCAACTACAATTCCAATAACAAAAACAACTGACAACTTAATCCATGAGCACTTCTTAGTGTTAGGCTTCTGTTCTTTGTTCTGAAACTCAAATTCAGCCTTCTCTGTACATGCTTCTTCTTTGTGCTGCAAACCCACGACCTTATAATGCAAGGGCTGATCATACCATATGAAGAAATTGCAACCATCTCCACTCTAGCATTCAATTTAAACAATTAGGAAATGCAAAAATCAACATAATTCAATGTTGCAGCCTAAAACACAGTAACACAGTAACACCTTCAAACTCATATTAAAACTCAGACTAAACCTCCTTCAACATAACAGAGAATACAAAGAATCTTTCCACATTGAATTATGTTGTAACTTGCATTCTCAGATTCTCTGTATTTCTCCTTCAACATAATTCAATCTCTTTCCACATTGAATTACTCGATGCCCTAATCTCATATTATTACCTGGTATCTGTTGCAGCCCAAAAAACGCCTCCCAGGGTTAGCTTTGGTCCACGAAGTTCGCATTACAGCTACCTGGACGCACCTACATCGCTGGAGATAGAACCTTTCAGCCATACCTACGTTGGCGTGGAAGACTTTGTCGGAATCGGAATCGGAATTGGAGTCCAATTGCAGCGAGTTCCTCAAGAAAGGGGCTGGAGTCCAATCGGAATCGGATTAGGGCATCGAGTAATTTTTTGGGGCTGGTTTGAGCGAACAACGTCCACAAGAAAGGTAAGAAGATGATGACCTGGCAAGGTTAAAAAAAATGAACATTTTTTTAAAATTAAAAACATGTGATTTAATGACGTGACAAGTGATTTGTGGGTGTGAGTCATCTTCCCGGGAGCCACATGGGCAATTCTGAGTCGGAAATAAAAAAAATATCGTCGGAAGTTGAATGTTGATAGTTCAGTGATCACTTCGTATCGTTTTTTAGTTTGGTGATCAAAATTAAACTGTGGGATAGTTGAGTGACCTACCAAGTTTAAAACCCGTATAATAAGTATATCAATATCAAACTGATAATGTTGTTTGGTATGTGGATAAGTATATCAGGTATGGGCATCAAAATAATATTAGAGTGTGTATCTCTCCAAAAATGAGTATATCAAGTATATCACTCATGTCCATACCGATATCCGATATCTCATACTCATACCCGATATCTCATATCCATATCTTGATACCCATACCTTATATCTCAAAGGGGTATCTTCTCGCCGACTGATTGTTCAGTGTGTTTAATAAATTCGTGAATCCTCCTTCAAATTCCATATCATCGGAGAGAACATGTGCATATAATGGAGTTTCATATCCTCTTCGCAAAACTTGTGTATGTGATCCCATATTATAAGGAGATTCATGAAAACCTAGACCATTAGAATTTTTTTCCCGCATTAAATTTTCTAATAATATGAGTATCAAGATATGGGTATGAGGTATCGGGTATGGGTATGAGATATCGGATATGGGTATGGACATGAGTGATATATTTGATATACTCATTTTTTGAGAGATATCAAAAACACACTCTCATATCATTTTGATACCCATACTTGATATACTTATCCACATACCAAACAACATTATCAGTTTGATATTGATATACTGATTATACCAAACACAGGTATGGGTATGAGTGATATCTCATACCCATACCTAATATCTAGATATCAATACCAAACGGACCCTAAAAAGGGTGATGTACTAAGTTTAATTGATCAAAATATATCTTCATGTATATCAATATGTTAAACTAAAAATAATATCTCATACATGTTTACTTAATGCTTCTTTTATAAATATCCGAAAAATTTACGTTAGTCGCCCAAAAATTATTTTCTATGCATATATGAATGCTAAATTAAAAGTAAATAAAAAATCATTTAATATGTAGTACTCCTTTCCTCGCATAATGTTTGTCTTGATTTAACTTCTCATATTTGTCGAACATGTTTTCAGTCGCCTATATATCTAATTGTATGTTGGTAAACAATATAAATTTTGTTCTTGTTTAAGTATTTATTGCGACGAATCAAACAAGATCTCACATGACTATATTTTATCTTATGTATGTATTCAAAGAAATCGACAAGATTATCTTAGATTGTGAATAGTGTTAAAAACTCAAACGGGACAAACCATATGAGACAGAGGGATTATTACTCAACACTTGCTTTTTGATGTTTTTTTAAAATATATTATCCAACCAGTTTACAAATCTGTTTGATCATTATTATTGTTATTTTTTTGATAATTTTTTGTACTCTTTCAAACAATTTTCAAACCCGATATATTTACATTAAAAAAATCATTTTTTGTTTATATATATCATTTATATACAAAAATCCTCACGGGTTTGGAATATGTTTATTTTAGACTTGTCAAACAGGTCTGTCAAGTCGGGTTTGGTTTAGATTGTAAATAATTCTCGTCAATTCGGTAATAGGAAACGTCGACAAATCGGGTCATTGCAGATCAAAGGACAATTTAGGTTCACCAGAGGATTTTAATCCTTAATACTTTAATATTATATTGACTATCATAATAATAAAAATGTATTAAAATTAAAAATAATAATATTTTTCACAATCAAATTTAATTATTTAAAAAATTAATACTTTAATGTTAAAATTGGTCTAGTAGATCATATGATTTTTATTTCTTATATACTTGAGCAGTTGAGCCTATTAACCAACATATATATATATTATCAATATATTGCACTTTTTTTATATCATGTTCGGGGAGGTCGCGTTCGGTCTTATATCTTTCACTCAGGTTTGGGTTAGATCAGTTCAGACTTTTAGCAAGTTTGATCAAGTCGGGTGAGATCTTTATACAAGTTGGTTTTTCGGTTTCGGTTATTTTTTATACCTCTAGTTTATATATGTCATTAATATTTAAAAAATACAAAATTTGAAATGGATTTGGTATCCGTTTAAGTTTATAGAAAGAAAAAAAAATCGTTTAAATTTATAAAAATATAAAACCAAAGAAAATGATCTGTTTGAATCTATACTATATAGTACTTCTCGAGAGTTTAGGTCCCACCATTATTTATGTGTTCATCCCCTATTTGTCACACTATTCTCTCTCCTCTTTATTAATTTATCAATTTTTTTTTTCAATCACCTATATATTAAAGCTACATTTAGATATATTATTTTTTACTAATAAAATCTTATCAAATCTTATTCTTAATTGATTTTTGATTTAGGAACATATATTATTCCTAGAATATGTTAGTATAGTGATATTTATTTATGAGATTGATTTTATATTTATATCGCCTAGAATTTGTTCACATAAATTGAATTAATTAATGATATCTTGGTATTATTAGTAAGTAATCATGTGCTGTGTATAATTAAATATCATTAAAACTAATAAAATCTAATAAAACCAACACAACCTATATATTAAAGTTTATCAATTTTCTCCTTAATTTTATTCAATTATTATTAGATGTAATTTTCTTATTGAATCTTGATACATGGATTAGCTTGAAGGATACGGATCTAGGATACGAGTCTCATAAAAAACCAATAATTCGGATTAGTAACCATGGAGTCGGACTCAAACCAATAAGAATGACGACAAGAACCCCCAATTGAATTGGAAATCTAGACCCATGCCAAACGACTTATGAACCCGAATCTTCATAAGGAGGGGAAGTGTTGGATAGTTCAGACTAGAACTAGTAGGAACGACGACAAGAACCCCCAATTGAATGGACAATCTAGACCCATGCCGAACGACCTATCAACCCACGCCTTCTATAACGCCACACAACCTATAGTAGCACGACTAGTTTGTCAGTTAATAATTCGACCAAGAAACGGCAAACCCACACGAGGATCTCTTGAGTACTCTCATGGAAGTTTCTCAAAATAACCACACATCTGAATTCATTTTCAAAAGAGAGAGTCCGTTTTATTCACAATATCAGAAGCTTTAAACATAGCTTTGTTCCTAAACAATAAAATACTGTTAATCATGTGTAACGACTAAATAACCATTCATCTACCATCTACCATTAATAATAAATAACGATTAAACAACCATTCATCTACCCTCATTATTTAAATACCATTAAAATTTAAAAGTCCAAATTAATAATTGTTGAAATGAATAATCTTCATAGTAATCGAATTTGAACTCGGTTCCGTATCATTCCCTCCTTCTTTAAAAAGACTCATCCTCGAATCTTGTTGAACTTGATGCTTATATGAATTCGATCACCTTTGAATGTGTGAGCGTGGTATTTTGGTGGTGTGGGGGCAGCGGCTGGTTGAGCGGGGAGGGGCAGACGTGTCTGGAGTTGGTGTGGTGGTGAGGGTGGCTCAGTTTTTTTTCTGACTCGTAACCATATGGCTTTGATACCAATTTGATACAGGGATTAACTTGAAGGATACGGATCTAGGATACGAGTCTCAAAAGACCAATAATTCCGATTAGTAACCATGGAGTCGAACTCAAACCTATAAGAACGACAAGAACACTTTCCGCCTTATGAAGATTCGGGTTCTTGTCATCGTTCCAATTGGTTTACTCCTATTTGTCTTACTATTCTCTCTTCTAAAAACGTTTCGAAAGTCTAATTTATAAAAAAAATAGATTTTTCAGATTTAGCATTATAGAAGTTAGATTTTAGTTTGTTTCATAGAAGTTAAATTTGGAGTCATTCATTTTATTACAATTATATCTATTACTTAGATTATAGTAGTACTATTCATCATGCACTATTTTATCTAATAAATATTTATCTTCTCATTAAAACTCACAACTTAATCAAATATCACATATTAATCAAATCTCACATCTACAGTAAACAATTTTATAAAAATAATAATATTATTTATAAATTATATATTAAAATATTTCCATGTATGGCACGGAACATATAATAGTTTATAATAAAAGGTAAAAAAATCCAAATAGATTTTTAATCAGTCCATAAATATCCAAAAGACATATAAAATTCCCCACTGTGAAAAAAGAAATCCCCTCAAAATTACGGGTAGTCACTATATACCGCTCTTTTTAACTCATACACCGTTATATACACATTTGAAATATGTGTTGACTTTTATAAATATTTCTACACGTATTTGAATCACGTATTAATTTTTGTAAATATCTTCAACCGATTTTTTTCTAATTTATATTTATTATTAATTTTAGTTATTTAAATTTTATAAATTAGGTGTAGAAGAGTATACAAAAAGTGGTGCAGTTGTCAATGCAGAAAATTACTACGTCAGGTATTATAATATGTAAGTGAATAAGGCAACTCTCGTTCGCGGCATGTACAAATCTATCTATATATTAAAGGAGATTCATCTTGCTTATGTGTCGGTGTAAGAATAAAATAGCAGATATTTCGCTCCCACATTAATTTCAATTAAAATTCCAATTTCTAAGTATGCCACACCATCTTCCATATTATTAAAGCTATTAATTTTCATCAACCACATCATCAAATCTATTAGTTTATATACATTAAAAATATATATCAACAAAGAATTAGCACATTTGTTGAGATTTTTTAGATTATTTAATTTTTAATAGTTTTTTATTTAAAAACTTTATCTCCTGTAATATTAATGGTAATAATATTATTGATTATTATATTAGATAATCAAACGCCTAAAATCTTATCAACTATATTAAGATTATTAAATATAAAGTCGCTAAAATCATATTGATTTGTTAACAATAAAGTCGTATTATATTTTATATATTTCTATTAACTTATTGTATAGATCTCGATGTAACATATGTCTATATACTAAAGGAGAGTTCTCCTGCTTATGTGTCGGTTTAAGATTAAAACAGCTGACATATCGCTCACACATTAATATTAATTAAAATTTCAATTTTTAAGATGACACATCATCTTCCATATTATAAAGCTATTAATTTTTATCAGCCAAGTCATCAAATTTATTAATTTATATACATTAAAAAAATATATCAACAAAGAATTAGCACATTTGTTGAGATTTGATTATTTATTTTTTAATATTTTTTAGTTTTTATTGAAAAAAAAATTCTCCTAGAATATTAATGGTAATAATATTATTGATTATTATATTAGATAATCAAACGCCTAAAATCTTATCAACTATATTAAGATTATTATATATTAAGTCCCTAAAACCATATTGATTTGTTAACAATAAAATCGTACTATATTGACTAAATTTGTTATCTATTAACTTTAATTGTATAGATCTCGAATTAACATCTTCGTTAGCCTATTACATATAATAGTATTTGTCCTACATTATTATATAATACAACATGCATATATCGTGAATCATATGAATGAAATTATAATAAACAATCTTAATTATATATTTTAAATAATATTACATTTTTAATTTTCTTCTATAGCCTAACATTAACGATGTGTATAATATAAACTATAATGGACAATATTATTTATATATTTTGAAATTGTCTTATATTTTTAGTTAAGATATTATATTTATCATGCTATTTATATTATATATATAACCAAAATAAACTTTAGGTGTGTCTTTGTCACTAATATTATATATTTCTTCTTTTATTTGATTAATCCAACCCCGTGCTTGACACGGGTGATGAACTAGTTTTTTAATAATTTCAAGGAAAAAATACAATTTTTCCAGATTCAAAATCTACCACCGCTATAGGGAGGCAAACAAGGCGGCGGACCTTCTAGTATCGACAAACTGTAACCCCGAGGATAGCAAATCATTTGAAGATGAAGTTCAACTTCTGAGGGAGCAATCTATTGTATTTGGCAATCATGTCAGGAGGGTGACAAGGAGTAGCTTCGGAAGTTCCTCGACTTCAAACCGTCGTCTTTTTACAAAATTCTTTACCATCATCCAAAGTGATGACGTAGGATGGCCTCCCCCTCAGGGAGGCATCCCAGTGTTAGCCTTGTATCAAAAGAATTATTACTCTTTTCTTTTGAAAAGATTTATGCACGAAAAAAAAAATTATACTCTCTTTGTTTCTTAATATAGTGCATTTTTAAACAAAGATCATTTTATTTGTTAGAAACGCACTATATTAAGGAATGGAGGAAGTATAATTTATTTGTTTAAAATTATTTAGAATATTGCGTGAAGTAGATTCATGGCATCATTCATGGTATTCATGAGTGCCTCTTCCATTTTTCATTCTTTCAGGTACATCAGTGCCTTCGTGAAGCAAACAAGGTGGTTGATTACTTGGCAAGATCACCGTACAAAACAGGATGCTTCTTCCGAGAATAATTTAGCATAACATACCTGATGACACTATCAGGATTCTTAGGAATGTATGTCTTATTTGACAGTTGCAAGTTGATTCAGATTCCTCTCTCTTGTAAGATCATCTATGACAATGGTCGGAGAATGTCTTCTTGCAAAGATTCTCTGTTCTGGTCGGGTTGAAAAAAATTTATGTGAAATATATATTTGAACTTTTTAATTCGTTTGACTTTCATCTTGCCGAGACAATATCCTTTAATGTAATGATGATTAAAGTTGGATTTAGTTGGTGTGTTGGATTTGTTGTTAGTGTTAACATAAAAAAATACTCATTTTAGTTGAAGTCTCTAATGATTTGGAATTTCTATGCTGGCTCCATGCGTCACATATTATTTCATGATTCTATCTGCTATTAAAAATGTAATTATATAATTGTTTTTTATATTTTCATATATTTTAAAAAATATTATTATATTAAATTTCATATAAAAAAGTTTTCTAAAAGGATAATGTTCGTTGACGTAACAATTTTGCTACGTCAGCGGCTTTTGGGGGGACTATTATTTAGCAGTCTATTTTCATTGGAGACTGTTTTGGGATTTTTTGAAACTTTAACCCTGAAAAAAACCTAAAAATCCCTCTATAAAGAATGCTTTTATTAATGTTAAGATTGGTTTTATTTTTTCACAGAACTTGATAATTTGGTAGATAAAAGATATTGAGAATATATATTTTCCCATTTGTAGTGAGTTATGGAGACATTTTTAAGTTTCATGAGATAGAAAAATCAGTTATGGAGACTTTTTCATAAAAGGTTTTAAGGCTTTCACATAAGGTTTTGGTTTTTGGAGCAAACAGACCATATAATACATATTTTTTTATTTGGATCCAATAGATCAAGGTGTTGACACATGGTTTTTTATCAAAGGGAAAGTCAACATGCTATTGGTTCTTCGTGGTCAAGGCGAGTCGATATGGCACGTCCTCTTGGTTCTTCCCGGTCAAGACGGGTCGATATGCCACATTCTCTTGGTTATTCCTGAGTCTGTATTGCACTGAGGGGGTCTTGTACACCATCTACACCTACAAAACCCCTGGGAGTGGGGACCATGGGATAACTCTCTGAAGCTTAAGTCAGTACATGCATATCGAGTGGCACATATCTCTTGGAGCCCGGGTTCTTCGCGCAGTCAACACTCTACACGTTGGGTTGGTCGTACTGCTCAGGATTAGGACAGGGGACCTCCTATGTTGTAGATGTAGATGGTGAGTTGTTCGTGAAGATCACCTTCATGTACATGCGCGTCAAATCCAGAGGAGGATGTCCTCTGGAATTGACTCGCCAACGATCAAGTCAATAATCATTCCCGAAGAGGTAGATATAAGTAATGGAAAGAGTAAAGTGTATAGAGATTCTGCTTGAAGCACAAAGTGTTTGCATAGCTTATCAGACTCGAATTTGAGGTGAAACGACAAGGCTATACGAAGGTAAGAAAATAGAGTTCTCAATTTACCAGAAATGGCAAAATGAACAGTGATCGACCCTTGTACTTCTTTCCAATGTGTTGTTTATAGGAAATGGTGGTCCCCTAGGTTTGGGCTTTGAAAGACTCTTTGGGATTTCCTCTGTTTGGGCAGAGGGTATTGGGCTTTTAACCCCTTTTTCCATATTTTAATTTCTGGGTCTAAGATCCACCCCTACAAGACTTTATTCACGCATTGCGAATAAAGCTTATTACCCATGTTTGCAAGGTTTTGGCTTACTTCGCGGAGCTCAATTTTCCCCCTTCGTAAGGTTTTCCTATAGATTCTCTTTTCAAATTTTGACTCCCAAGGCTTGATGACACATGTGTGAGTCTGATTGGTTGTTCCATGCGACGCTACTCAGACCTCCTTTAAATACCCCTCGGTAAAACCTTTCATATTCTTACCCTTTTTTACCTCTGCTCTGAAACTTTTGCCTCTTCTCCGGTGAACATCGTCTCCTTGCGCTGGCTCGTACCTGCTACACCGGACCTCCCATTGTACCCCCCATGTTTGGTTAGTTTCCTTCTCTTTCCTTGGTTTTTCTTTCTAGGCAATATCTATGGATTCCGGTAATTGTTTTTCATTGATATGGGTCGGCGGAGAAGAGGAATAGGTCGGAGTTTACTCAGGTGGTAGGTGGTGGTGGCGGTTGTCACTTTCCTGAGAGGGGGGGGGGTCTTTTTGAGCCACCTTACCCAGCCCCCATTTTTTCCCATGGCTCTTCTCCTCCGATTGTAGTTGTCATATCAACGTTTCGTATTTCTTGTATATTTATAGTAGTATCTGAAAAGAAAATATTTTGTTTTCCACACGCTTCTCATTGTGTCAGAGGGGAAAAAAGGTCTGATAAACCCTAGCCTTCTTTCATGCTCGTGGACAATGACGAAGATCTTTTTTCCAGGGCTGATAAACCCCTTCACGAATATTTTTCTCTCTATCTTTTCTTTCATGAAAGTATTGTGATTTATCTTAGCCTTGGGAAACTAACTTGCTTATTCATTAGGTTCTGAAACATCCTCAGACTCTTTGCCTTTAAGCTCGGAGTCTAGCACTTCCTCGTTGAGCCGTGATATCTGAGGAAGTTACCTCTCTGCGACTGCTCTTTTCCCAAGGTCGCGGTGCCATAGTAGCCCTTAGGCGATTCTACTCTAGCTACTCCTCTAATTGAAATTCCTATTGTCTATAAGAACCCTTGCCCTCCTGTGAAGATCTATACAGGGTGTATTCTTGGTTATAGGACTAAAGAACTAGGGAACGAGATGGTGGGTTCCCCTTCAGTTCTTACTTTGGATAAGGTGGGGGGGAAACTAACATCTACCCCTTACCTAAAGATAAAATTCTTGCACATCCTTCCTCTGAATGTACTATGACAAACCGCTTCAAAGGATGGTTCGCGATCAGTGTCTAGGAGATGGAGGCAGGTTTTTGTCTCCCGCTTATTCCCTTCGTGAAAGAGTTTTTTCAAACAACCGACTTAGCCCTATGTAACTTCACCCCAAGTTATGGCATGCGGTGAGCGTCTCTACGATGAGGTTTCAAGGTATACAGATGAATCCTCTCGCTAAGTATTTCATGTTAATGTATACTCCTCGGAAGATCTCTAAAAACCAAGGATTGTATGGTGTGCGTTCTGAGGTGGAGCTGACCTGGAAAATGCCTACAATGAGGTGTTGTGGAAGAAACAGAGGTTCCATATTCGTCCTCCTCCTAACTCGGACTTTGTTTTTCACATTCAAACTCAATTGTACTTTCCCCAGTACACAGTGGATGTGGAGACAAAGTGCTCATTGATTGATAAGTACACAGACTACCCTTCATGTGCTTTAAGAATTTTTGTTTGCGAGGTCACAAACAAGCTTCGCGAGGAACGAGGACTTAGCCCGCCCCACCCGTATGGCATTGTTCTAATTCACTTGTCATGTTTCCTTACCTATTTACTGTTCCAATGTTCTCATTATGTAGGTGATAGTTATTTTTCCCTGCTGGACACACTGCCTACCGTGGAAGTGGAGGGTGAGACAACAGTTGTGGAGACTGGGGCAGTGGGACTACGCGATGATGACGAAAGATTTAATGAATTTTTCATGGACGTTGACTCTGGAAATGTCCTGATACGCAAGGCTTTTCCACCCGGGGAGCCCTATAAGACTCAACAAAAAAGAAAGAAGTCTGGCGGGAGTTCGTTCCCTAACTAATCTACCCGTGGAGTGTGCTCCAAATCTAAGAAGATTTCGGCCCCTTCCTCCCCCTCGGATGATCTTATTCCTTCTTTTGAATCAGCTGTTGCTACCCTTACCATGTCTGATCTTCTTCCGCCCTTTCCTTCTATACTTCAAAGCAAGGTTGATTGCGGGGGGTATCTCTAGAACAATTGCTTCTCCTGGTGAGTGTATTTGACATGTTTATTTGTCATTATATATATATATATATCTTTGGTCGTTTTTCAGGCTATGCAATTGGTTCAATCTTCTTTGACACGTGACTTGGATGAGAATGATCAAAGTGAAACTTCGCAAGGAACTGAAGGAGTCACAAAAGGATTTTCTCCAAGCTTCCCGCGAAGTCAAGAAGAAAAGAAACACAAATCCCAGACTGAGAAGGAATTCTCAATCTAAAGAGTTGGAGAATCTTCGTGCAGATCTAGAAAAGGTGAAAAGTAACCATGCTAAAGAGATTGAAGAGGCCCGCTTCCAGGTAGTTGTACTACAAAAATTGTACTACAAAAATCATATCGTAGAATTGGATCGTAGAATCGTAAGATTTGAATGAGTAACAAAATACTATTTTACATTCATCTAGAAACATTGTACTACAAAAATTGTACTAAAATTTGAAGTTTAAAAATTAAATCTCCTAGCATTACTTCAAAGCGATAATTATTCTTTGAAAATCAAGTCATGTACACTAAACTATATTTAAAAATCTAGATTCGAGACATTTATAGATGAGACTTAATGTTATAGACAGTCGTAGTTAGGGTTGTTTTAGCTATTGAGCACACATAGAGTGATTTTAATCATGCGGAAGATAAAAAAGAGTAGAATAATTGGGCTTTAAAATAGGCGGTAATGTCTCATCATAGTTCAACGTTAGGATCGTACATGGATCGTAAAATCGTAAGATCCTACTGATATTATGATATCCAATAAGATCCACAATAAGATTTTAACATGAATAGATTCTAATGCTAGATCCGGATCAAAGATCAATGTTGGATTGTAAAATCATAAGATTTTAAGATCCGGATCTAGATTTTAATAACTATGGAACTGATCTTCCTACAACACCTCTTATCGTCTATCCCTTTTCATGTGATGATGCAGGCACAACTGCAATGTCGTGGCATAAAGGACTTTGTGTTGGATACCAAGGATCACATGGGGTATGGCCTTTCTCCTCCCCCTTATATTCATCCGCCAAATTGAACCTTCGTAGATGATGGCGACAACCCCTTGGAGGCTTGGGAAGTCCATGCTTAAGCCATCGTAGCAATTGTGTCTCGCTACTATCCAAGAACAGTCCAATCTATGGCATCAAAGTTTAGGACATGCTAGCCTTCACCTACTCATAAGCTCCATAATAAGGAGCTAGTTAGAGGGTTTTCTGAGATAAAGCCTGAGTCGATGACAAACTGCTCTGAGTATGTGCGATCCAAGACTACATGCCGGTCCATAACTGCCTCAAAGAGAGTGGTGTCGACAAAGCATCCCCTCGAGCTTATTCACAAGGACTTGTGTGGTCCAATATCAGTTCAAAGCACCGGAGGTAATTGTTATATTTTTATTTTGGTAGACGACTTCCCCGCTTTACCTGGACTTTTTTCTCGGGGACTAAGGAGAAGCCTTTTATGAGTTATCATTCGTAGGCTCCTCTTAGAAATGAATCTAGATTTGCATCTCCATTGTATTCGCTCAGACCATGGACTGGAATTCAAGAATAGGCAATTTCTAATGTTTTACAAGAATGAGGACATCTAACATAATTTCTTGGCACTTAGGACTCCTCAATAAAATGGAGTAGTGGAGAGGAAGAACATGATTCTTGATGAGATGGCAAGAACCATGCTCATATCCAATGGCATTCCTCAACATTACTGGGCTCAAACGGTGAGCACTTCCTGCTACATTATCAATCGTGCTATGTTGAGGCCAATCCTGGAGAAGACCACCTACGAGCTTCTCAAAGGGAAAACTCCCAATCTCTCGCATCTAAAGGTCTTTGGATGTGAGTATTACGTCCACAACAATGGTAAGGATCATCTGGGGAACTTCAATGTCAGAAAAATGATGAGGCGGTCTTCCTAGGTTATGCCCCTTCAAGCAAGGCGTATAGAGTGTTCAACAAAAGGACCAAGAGGATAGAAGAAAAGCATTCACAACATCTCCAATGAGTGACCTATCTCTACCTCAGCTTCATTAGATGTTGATCCCTTCAAAACTCAAGGCCAAGCTTCCTCACCACTCTCGGGTTCTCTTCATCACACTTCCTCAACTACCTCTTCAGAAGCTGGAAGTGATGACAATGAAGACGATCCAAGAGCTCCCCCTTCTACTCATGAGGGCGCTCTGAATGAGCTAAGAGACATAAATAATGAAATAAGCAAAAACAACAATGAATCTTTGGAAGAAGTCAGTCAAGATACAACAAAGTAGCATGCACTGAGGAAGTGACACGACCTGAGGAAGAGCCTCTCACTGAAAATGAAGTGGGAACCCCTGTCGTTGATGCATGAATTCCTCTAGTCAAAGTGACCCTCATCATCATCAACGAGACCCTATATAGTCTCAGTGAAACCTCATAAGTCCTCAGAGAGACCTCCAAAGGACTAACCAAGACTTACACATGCCTCAGTTAGCACTGAAGTACACGTCTATGATGGGTATAAGAGCATAGTTTTAACATACTTTTAGTGCGATTATGAGAGTTATTGTAGTGCATTTGCTTTGTATCACTACGACCATATATATCTTATTTCGTCATTTTACGAGGATTTTAGAGACGAAAAAAAGATAGATTGAAGTAAAGACGAAGACGAGCGACGTTGAAGATCAAGAAGAAGTTGAAGGAGTCCAAGACATATCTTCTGGCGGCGACCGCCTATCACCTTCCGGCACCCGCCGTAAGAGTCCCATTTATTTAGACAATACATCTGGCGACGGTCGCCGAAACCCTTTGGTGCCGTCGATTTTTGCAGAACTACATTGAGACTATTTCTCTTTTACTATTTGGTTCCGATCGTGCGGATTTTAATTAGCTTTTTTGGAATTTCTAGCATTAGTTTATATTATTTATATTACTAATTTGTAATCTTCTAGTTTAAGATTTAGGAGCTTATAAAAGGCTTCTATTTTCTTAACCTAGAATTATCCAGAATCCATTTTTATGTAGTTTTCAAGAGAGTCATTTGGAGGCAGCTTTGCATACTTGAGAGTTCTTCATCAGAAATCATTTATAAGTCCTAGTATGGAGAACAAATCTCCTATTTTCTTATTAAAGTATTAGAAGTATTTATTTTTTGAATGATGTGAGTTTGTTCTTTTATTTTATAGCATGAATTGATTGTTTCTTTAATGTTATTGATATTGAATCGTTAGTTTATTTCTAGATTGATAATCTAGGATTAAATTAGTTCTTCATACAAGCTAGGGTAGATTAATTAGTTCGTCTTAATCTATTTCTTTGAAGCAAGTATGAATTTCTAGATTCGGTTTGAACTAGGAAATTGTGTAGAATTGCATTGTAGGAATAGACGCCAATTACTATTTCTATTTCCTGGTGTTCTTCACTTTGGTACTCCCATTAGTTTGAACTAAAGGCTTTCGTCATAGTTAACTGATTCGGATAGGTTTCGTATGCTCGGTTTGAGGTGCTAGATATTGGTTGAATAGGAATAGGATCGATTCACTATAGTGGTTACTTTTATGAACTTGCTATGATCATCACCACCATTTAATAGAGATACGTACTTTGCTAAGAATCTTGTCATATAATTATTTATAACAAGTTTTCAGCATTTTCTACCATTAGAAATCCAAAACATTTATTTTATAATCGAAGTGTTTAAATGAAATCCAAACAAGTTGATAGCCTCATGTGGGTTCAACCCTTGCTTTCGCGATATTCTAGTCAATAGGATTTAGTGTTAGTTAGGTAATGTATTGGTGAGACATTAGTCTCGTATTATTTGCATAGCATAGTGTTTGTTTACATTCCTAAATAACGACAAGCAAATAGGCGTTCATCAAGCACCTCAAGTGTTCCTTCTACAGAGCAAGAGTCCCCCTTCCTTGATGAGATCCCTGAGGCTACCATTGTTGTCACCAAAAACTACCAACAGAAGAAAGCTCATCCAGTTGATCAAATTTTGATGCTCTTCTCGCGTAGAGTGGAAACCAGGTCTTCACTTAACAATTTCTTTGTCTTCAATACCTTTTTGTCTCTAGTTGAACCAAAGAACATCTAGCCAGCGCTTTCTCACCTTGATAGGATTATCTCTATGCAAGAAGATCTCATGGAGTTTGAGCAACAAATTGTGGAGGGTTAAGTTTGTCCATCAAAACTATCACATTGAATCGATGGGTTTTCAGGAATAAGTTGGACGACACTGGAAGCGTGATTAGAAACAAATCGAGATTGGTAGCTCAAGACTACAATAAACAAGAGGGGATAGATTATGATGAGACTTATGCTCTAGTGGCACGCCTTGAAGCTATTCACCTATTGATTGCATTGGCAACTCTTAAGGGTTTTAAGGTCTACCAAATAGATGTGAAAATGGCCTTTCTCAATGGTACTTTGAATGAGGAGGTATACGTTAAGCAACCCCCTGGTTTTGAGGACAAAGAGAACCTTGAGCACGTCTACTTTCTTGACAAGGAGCTCTATGGACTCAACCAAGATCCTCGAGCTTGGTATGACTGCCTCTCTGACTTCCTCACTAGCAACAACTACAAGCGAGGCGCTATTGACAAGACACTCTTCATAAATGAGAACAAGGGTGATATTCGCATAGTTCTAGTGTTCATTGATGATATCATCTTTGGCTCTACCAATGTGCCTCTGGTCAATCAGTTCAAGGAAACAATGAGCTTCAAGTTTAACATGAGCTTAATTAGTGAGCTTAATTTCTTCATGGATTTGCAAGTAGATCGAAAGGAAGAAGGCACCCAGATTCACCAGCCAAAGTATCTCATAGAGATTCTTAAGAAGTTCAAGATGGATACAAGCAAGTCATTCCCAACTCCCATCTCCACCACCACTAAGCTAGATGCTGAATTAAGTGGAGAAAAGGTGGATGAACTAGCTATAGAGGAATGGTGGGCTCTTTGATGTACCTTACTGCTTTTTGCCAAGATATAGTGTTTGCAGTTAGCATGTGTGCTAGATCATAAAGTGACCCAAGACTGAGCCATGTCACCAACATCAAGCACATCTTGCGCTACCTTAAGGGCACCGACAACTTATGCTTGTGGTACCCAAAAGGTAGAGATATCTCGCTCATTGGGTACATAGATGTACACTACGCAGGCTATCTAGTGGATAGGAAGAGCACATCAGGGATGGTCCAGTATCTAGGTCCCTGTCTAGAATCATGGGGTTCAAGGAAGAAGAACTCCATCAATTTATCCACCACTGAGGCAGAGTATATCACAGCCGCAGCTTGTGCTTCTCAACTCTTGTGGATCAAGCAACAACTAGTGGACTTTGGAGTCACGCTTGGACCTCTTGAGATAAGTTTTGATAATACTAGTGCTATTAATGTATCCAAGGACCCAATCCACGACTCAAGAACCAAGCATATCAACATAAGGCATCATTTTCTACACGGTCATGTGGAAAAGAAGAATATCGAGCTAACCCATTGTAGGACAGAATAGCAAGTAGAGGACATCTTCACCAAGCCCTTGAACAGACTATCTTAATTGTATCTAAGGCTACTTCTGGGGATCACCCCCCTTGACTAAGGTCATCTATTCAAGCACGTTAATCTCCCTCACACTTTGACTAGATTATGCATCTAAAGACATGTTTGGGAACTTAGGAGTGAATATTAGTCCTAACCATTAGTTCATTTTGACTCTCGTATGATTTGCATTATATTTTCTAAAAAGGCATGTCAAGCGTGATTGTCTGTAGCTTTCAGCACGATTCAGTCATCACCCTTTTGCATGCTCTTCTTTGTATATCATGTGATTAAGCATGATGATCGCTTCCTATCCCTCTTAGCCACATATGGAAGTATTCACAATGAATGTCAAATAGCCTACCTAATGTGTCACATGCTTGTATTTGACCCTTACTTGAGGTTTTGTGATCACCCTTACTTGGCTTTTATATTTTTGTCACACTTTTATAATATCTAATCGAAAAAGTAAATTTGGTATTAGTCAGTTGTTGAGCGCATTAAGCAATGAAGCACATTCTTCCACTGCATTCATGTTTTTACACGCGTCAACATAAGGAGGATTCCACTTATTTCTCAGCATGACTAAGAAACAGCCTCATAAGCGCATCTGTTTGTGACCATTGAGTTTGAGGCACCCAGAATTGTGACCGTTGTGATAGAGCCGTTGGAAAGAGAGTCGTTGCCCTTGTACCATTCAAAGGACCGTCTGGGTTGAGTGAGCCTTATAAATAGATCAGGTACAGTCTTCACACGTCCTTACTTTATCTCCCCTATTTTTCCTAACTCAATCACATACTCTCTCTCTCTCACACACACTTACTCTATTACCCTCACACTTACTACCGATGGCCTCCTTAAGCTCTAACAAAACCACACAATTAAAGTTAGCCCAAGCCAAGGCTAAAGCTGCCAAATCCCAGACACCTCCATAAACATCCCAACCACCCTCCCAAATACAAAAACCCCTCCCTCCTCTCAAAGTACAATCCAAAGATGGTGATGGCATTCTATAGTAATTTCAATCATGTTCCTCTAGCTGACCCACTCATTCCCGTAGACATGATTGTGCTATCCTAGAACAAGAGGAATGCTTATATTTTTGTTCGGAATTTTGCAAGCACAATAGGGATGGAGACAAGAAACGGGTTCAATTCAATGCCCAAGAAGAATTGGTCTAAGGGTAGAAATCAAATCAAGAAGGACCTCTTAGGCTTGAACTGGAGCAAGAAGGAGTTGAAGGTAGACTTCCTTAGCTTCCCTCTGCGTGTTGTTCATTATTTTATCGTGAGGAATATTATGCCAAGACGAGAGCGCACAGATTTAGTCACCATTTTAGACGGTGTTCTTCTACACAAGTATCTCAAAGGTGAACTTATTGATACCCCTCAGATAATGTACACACACATGTATATGTGCAAAGCAAGCACGATAGATGATCTCCCTTTCCCTCATATTTGCAAAAAGTTGTTGGTGCAACACAAGTTGTATGTCGCGAAGAAGGAAAAGATGTTTGATGAGGTTCTCACCAGTGAGATTCTGAGATCGCTTGACCAGACATGCATAGAAGAAGAAGTGGAAATCAAACATCACTTGCACTTGAAGGGCAGTAGAAGTTCGGAAACAAGCAAGCCGATTCAAGCTTTGTCTAGAGTTGATCAAGCTATCAAGGATGTTGCTGAGCTTAGCGCGGCTAAAATTGACAAAGTAAGCCTTAGCCATAGAAAAGGCTTTTCCCCTTCGACCTACTTGATTCTCTCAATGTTTGTTCATTCTTTTTATCTATCTGTTATGTGGATGTTTATTGAACAAAGTGCTTTCTCATCATATTATATTTACAATCAGTTTTAGTTCATTCATTTGCATCACAAACCCCCCTTTGGTTACTTACTAGTTAATCATTTTAATTACACAAGAATTGATAATCTGACTCTCTTGGGATTCGACCCTTGCTTGCCTCTATATTATTTAGAATAGCTAGTTAGGATTATTTTGATAGGACATAATGACTTTTAGCCTCGTCAAATTTGGCGTTGTTGTCGGGGAGTCAAAGTTTCATTTCTTGTGTTTTTAGTTTGATTAACTTTGGTGTTGACTAGTATATGATCAACACCCGTACTACTGATCAGTATCTTATTGACCTTAATCCAGAAATCGAGCGGACTCTTCGTAGAAGTCATAGAGTGAATAGAGTCGGGATTGATACATGAGATATGGACGGTGATCATATTGAAGAACAATTTGCAGCTCTGACTTCTGAGCAAAGGACTCTTGCGGATACCCAAAGACAATTAGCTCATCTAAGACTAGTTGTAGATGGTCATAGGGCATAGTTTAAAGCGTAGAAAGAAGCACTTGTGCGAAGGAATAATGTTGGTAACCAAACATTGTGAGAGCATACTATTCTTAATTTGACACAACAACCACAAGCAGTGATTCTACCACCTGTTGCTCGTGGGGTGACGTTCGAGATGAAGTCTAGGGTATTCAATTTGCTCCCCATATTCCATGGTCTGGATGGTGAGGATCCAATCATGCATCTAAATCAATTTCATGATATTTGCATGACAACCAAACCAAAGAATGTCCCAGAGGAACATGTCAAGATGTGAGCATTTGGGTTTACTTTGAAAGATAGTGCCAGGTCCTAGTACTACCATCTACCTACTGGGTCCATAGATAGTTGGGAGAAATTGCACAATGTATTCTTGGATAGGTACTTCCCGGTGAAGAAAGCAAATGCGTTGAATATAGAGATTGCCCAAGTGGAGCAGAGAGATGATGAATCCTTTTATGATCACCTGGAGCGCTTCAAGGGGTTGTGTGCTATTTGTCGCTTTCATGGATATGAATCTGATGACTTGGTACTATTTTTGACCCATGGTTTGCTGAGTTCGGAAAGGAGAATGATCGATGCCACCTACGGTGGGAGCATTCTAAACATGACCCCTAAGGATGCCATGGAGAAGCTACAAGATATGACATAAAGTAATAGGAGTTTTTGGAGGACCTACGCTAAGAAAGGAGTGAATGTCGGCTGCTTAGACAACTCTGTCCTTGCTAATGAGTTGGCTAAAATTAACAAGATGATTGATAATCTAGTGCCAAAAGTGGACAAAAATCAGCAAAAGTATATGGATATGGACCTCCACGCCCTTGGAATGATCGGCAACACAATAAATACAATCCGAGATATAGAGATCATCCCAACTTCCGATGGTGTGATCAGACTGAGCCCCAACCTGAGCAACAACAGAGGTGGAAGTCTCACGATCCTCAACCTAGTTCTGGACCATTCACTGGGGACTTACTAAATTCCTTGACTAAGCAATTTACAACCCATGTCCAGACTACAGAATCTAGTATTAAGAACA
Source organism: Phyllobates terribilis (assembly GCF_046119375.1). NCBI lineage: Eukaryota > Metazoa > Chordata > Amphibia > Anura > Dendrobatidae > Phyllobates > Phyllobates terribilis. The sequence goes on from NW_027367533.1 coordinate 50,247, forward strand.
TAGAAGTGCAGATTAAGTGGTTGGCGTAGACAATATCTACTTTGGCACAAAATCAGCCCAACTCATTTCCATCTCAAACCACAGTGAACCCAAACATTAGGAATGTCAGCTCTATGACATTAAGGAGTGGTAGAAATTTAGAGAAAATGTCAATTGATGAAGAAGAAAATGTAACTGAGGAGACAGCAAGTGCGCGACCACGCACGGATGGGCGTGATCGCGTTGGGGCCTCTGCAAACATGGCACATCCGCGTCCTGGGCCGAGCGACTGCGCAGAGGCCCCTAAACCCGAGAGGCGACCGTGCCACCTACATGCGCGACCGCGCCAATGCGGTGTATTTCCAAAACTTGAGGCGTGCCCACGCCATTGTCCCTGGAAAAGGTACGGGACTGCGCCTTAGGCCGCGTGACCGTGCCAAGAGCTCTGGAGATGGTGCGCGCCCGCACCCTGGGCCGTACAACTCCACCTCTGTTGACGATGAGATTGATCCGGTTTTTCCAATTTATGCTGAAGAAGAGGTAGATGACCACGTGGTGACTTTAAGCTGAGACAGAACAATTACGTGCGTCCGAATTTTCCACCATTTGGGTCTCTGAAACCCCCAGAACCCTCTCCTGAAGCCTTGAAAGACACAAGGAGGCTAGAGAATGACAAGGAGCTTTTCAAGACCTTCGGTAAGTGTGAGGTAAACATCCATTTACTCAAACCAATTAAGAGTATTCCTCATTATGCTAAATTCTTGAAGGAGCTATGCACGGTAAAGAGGAAGCAAAAGCTAAAGGGATAACATAAGGTTACGGTAAGTGATCGAGTATCTGATGTATTCCAAAAATGTATGCCTAAGAAGTGCAGTGATCCAAGTATGGTAAGTATTACTTATCGTATAGTTGTTACTCATTTTGAAAAAAAACTATGCTTGATTTGGGTGCGTCTATTAATGTGATACCATATTCTCTATCTAAGCTTCTAGGATTGGGACTTTTACATGAAACGGGTATAATAGTTCAATTAGTTGATGGATCCACTATTTATTCCAAGGGATTAGTTGAAAACGTTCTGGTAATGGTTGGTAAACTAGTATTTTCTACAGACTTTTTTGTGTTAGATATGAAGCATGATAGACAAACTGCACCTATTCTCTTAGGTGGACCTTTCATGAAAACTGCTAGTACAAAGGTTGATTTATCAAGTGGGTCTCTAACTTTAGAATTTGATGGGGAGATTTTGCAATTCAATATCTTTGATTCTATGAAACACCCCGTTGAGGATGTTGCTTCTATTTGTTCTATTAATGTTCTTGATTCCGTTGTGCATAATTCACTCAATACATCTACTATAGACACATTGAAATCTAGCATGGAAAGTAGCATTGATAACTCAACTAAGGGAGATTTAGACCTACCACCTAATAAGCATAGGCTACTAGCAAATGTAGGTACAATTGAGGTATATTTGGTCGGTGGGCCCATGTCACTGACTTTGGAGGGCGACAAGCTTCTCCCTTCTGTTTTGCGGGTACCGAGAATTAAGCCCAAGCAGCCTCCAAGACACTACAAGGAAAAGACGAAGGCTTGGTATGATAAGAGAGTAAGGAAAAGACGAGGGTTAAAAAACTTACTGTAGGAGGATCAACAAGGAACTTCCGGATGAGACGGTTCTTGAAGAGTCGAGTGCTGGATGATTGAGAGATGAACTAAGTCAAACTAACGACTCTAACTAGGCGTTGCTTGGGAGACAACCCGAGGGATGATGTGCTTTTCCCCCCTTTCACTTATCTTTTATCTTTGTTCTTTATTATCACAATAGGGACATTGTGTGGTTCAAGTGTCGGGGATGGAAACTACCTTACTGCGTTTGCATTTTTTGTTTATTTTTTGTGCCTTCTGCGTTTGTTTTTTATTTTTGTTTTGATTTTTGTGTGTCGGTTATCATATTTCCCTATTTGGTACTTTGTGGGTTCTTATAATGGTGCATTGATTAATATGCTTTAGATTTTAATATTACGGTTGCTTTATAAGGATGATATGATTGATAAAGTTTTTGACATTGACCAGAGCATATGAACTTTGATTATGATGTGTTTGGACCGATACTACAATTGCACAGTCCTCTCATCTCATAGTTTTATCAATTTGTTCATATTAATTTGCTTCCTTATCCTTCAACACAAAGATAAAATAAAATAAAAATAATAGGGGGTGAGGCTTCTAGCGAAATAAGTCTGAAGAGCATGCAAACTCTGTGGTGCGAAAGATCACTCCGGGTTTGATCCTCCATGATGGCGAAGAGTTTCATTAGTGGGTCTAGACCGTAAAACGGACTGACCGATACCACATGAACCAATTTTTAAAAGAAAAAAAGTGAATAATTGAAGAAGATGAAAAGAAGCAACAAAAGTCAACGTGGTACTAATGATATCTTGTCATTGTTTGTGAAGCATTCTAGGAAGAAATTTTGTCTTTTGTTTGATCTTTCATTATTATCGCTCATGTCACTTGGATAGAGACAACTTTTGCATATTCTATAGATTCATTGTCGTGTCCTTGCTTAGGACAAGCGAAGTCCGAGTTTGGGGAATTGTTGATAGCATGCATTTTGGCCTACTTTAGGTCTTATTTGTTTCATCTAAATAGAGTAGTTTTGCATCTTTCTAGTCTTGTGTGGTTTTGCTTTCATAGATTTTTGTAGAGTCAGAGTCTACTTACTCATGTGTTTGGATGATTGCAGGTGTTTGGAGTTGAAGTGTTGATGATGACCATTGCTATCATGTTTTTCCTTACTACTTGAGACTGTTGTGTGTAATGGTGGAGGAATTTCATTGCAACTTACTCGAGGACGAGCAAGATCTAAGTGTGGGGGAGTTTGATAGATGATATCCTGCATAGCGCATCCAGTTGTTATTAGCATGATATGTAGTTGATTTGGTGATGTTATGTGATGTATTCCTGTAATCCAAAGCTTGCAGTGTAGTAGCGTTATTCATCGGGATTATAGACATAAGGATGGAGACGAAGAGAAGATTGTCGCAGAGAAGAAGGCGTGACCGCACAACAGAAGGCGCGGCCGTGCCGGACCACAGAATCCAGGGCACAACCGTGCCCATGACCCGTGCGCTTGTGGAGCTGAGGAGATTGAGAGCACTTGGCGCGAGGAGGCACGACGCGACTGCGCCATTGTTGGGTCGGGAGTCTATTTTGGGCTTTGGGAGCGGGATTGTTTCTGGTCCTTTGATTCCTGTTGTAGGAGTTAGGGGCTGGATTTGTCCAATTATTATTTTCTAGAATTAGGTTATGAATAAAAAGTGTTTAGGGTTAGAGTTTTAGACATTCTTACTTTTCACTTTTCTATCTTACGTTCTAGAGAACTATGTCGCACTAGTTCCCTTTGTTTCATTCAACTGCTGAAGCTTGTGGATTGATTTGGTTATAAGACTTCTAGCTTTGTTTTAATTCAATTTGGTTGTTTCATCTCTCTTGAGCTTAATCGTTATTGAATCTGATTTGTCTATCTGGCATAATCACCTAGGTAGATTTAATCTATTTATATTGTTAGGGTTTGATTGTTTCTAGTTAAAAGAACTTATCTATGTGTAGCACAACAATTGCATGATCTAGTTGAGATTATTATTGTTGAGAGGTGTGATTGCATGTAGTTTTCCAGCATTGATAATCCGTTTTCTGGATGTAGTTTTTAGTCATCGTGAGCCACCATTCGAGTTCGCCTTCATAAAGGACGTGGGGCTTAGCGAGAGAAATGTCGAGGTTGAAACTAGCCATTGTTCAACTCTTGAGAATCCTTTGAACCTGTAAAAGGATTAGTGCAAATAGCTAACCTGTAGCTCTGATACCAATTGAAAGTTCTAAAAACGCGTTCGTTAAGCCACTATTGTTCTATGTCTCCAAGTTTCATTAAGTCTTGGATGCGCTTAACAAGTATCGGATTGCGCTTCAACACTTGTAGATGCGCTTGATCAGTTTAGAACACTTAGTAATTGATTTACTAAGTTCCTGTAACACGGAAAATGCCAGACAACAATGCGAGCGCGCTTTAAGCGTTTAAAGCGCACTATATTTACACACACAAAGTTTCTCAAAGGTGAGAACCCTAAGTCACTAGCTGACTCGGGATAAAACTCACCACTACACTTGTATTAATAGAAGAAACAATTACAACTCTAGCTTCAATCACTTTGAAGCTCACTCGTAACACTTCTTCTACAATACTGAGTTCAGCTCTAAAGAACAAATGAAGGCAATCTCAACACTCTCTCTGATTACAAACAAGTATATCACTTAAGCTCTCTCTAGCTTCTCTATAATTCTCTCGGTTTGTAACATCTAGAGTGAATGCAACAGTCCTCTATTTATACACAAACCTTAAGCTATACCTCTAACTTAATTTCGTGTAACAAACAAAGACTAAGCATAATGCCACCTCATCAATCTGTGCGCCTTGATCACTTCACCAGAATTAATCAACGGCTTGTATTGAATTGGTTTTGTTCTCTTCTTGTTGATGCACGCCACCTCAGCAATCTGTACATTTCGCTCTAACAACCTTCCTCCATGCTGGCAATCCCTGGGGTTGCGTCACAAAAGCCTTCAAACCCTTCTTGCGCCTCTTGCACACTCGGTTTGAATCTTCCCGCTTACCAGCCTTTCCTCACGTTTGGGCGTTGTTCTTCTACGATAACGCGCACCTGTTTCTTTGGTGCAACCTCGTGATCAACACTACATCCGCTTCATTCAAGCGCATCTTCTATGCCTTAGAAGCTCGCTTATACTCACTTCTGGAGTTGAATGGGATTATTAAACACCTGTTGCGAAACTTACTTTCTCCGCTTGGTGTTAAGCGCGACTGAGATCAGTCGACACACATCTCTAAGTGACTTAAGCGCATCCTTACAGATATAACAATAACATGGAAGTCTTAAAAACACTAAGAGATTAAACATATTAGTTTGTTATCATCAAAAAAAAGAGAAATAGATTAAGCTTTAACAAGACTATTAAAACTCAACTAACAATTTCCCCCTTTTTGATGATGACAAACTGTGAACAGGTAAGCTCATGAATACTTTCATTCACGATTAAAATGAGACAATAACATCAATTTAATCAAGTATTCAGATTCGGAATTAGATCAAAGTATCTTACCAAGTACTTAATCAACTCAGTTTTCAAATTCCCCCTGAATTCAAGCACGATCTCATACTTCCCCCTTAATCAAAGAAGGATGTACCTGTGTTCTTTCCCCTTTTGACATCATCGAAAAAATCAAAAGCATAGTCATACGGTAAGAAATATAGGAGGGTGCGCTTGCTAGCTAAGAAGTCAAACAATGCAAAATAGCAAACAATAAGCAACTTAAGTAGAGAAGAGTCAAGTCAGCAAAGCTCTCAGAGATATAAAAATCAAACGCATACTTCATTGATCATTAAAAGTTACTGCCACAAGAGAGGATAGGAACCCTAACAAGCTAGTTCACAAAAAACTGAAACAAAGCAAAGAGAGAATAAGAAGTCAATAAAAGCGCTCAAGAGCGCAACCATCACAACATTTTAACAACTACCACCCTTCTCAGCATCAAACTTCTCCTTAACCATCTGAACCATTTGTGTCATCTGCTCAACCATTGCACCCAGTAGTCTCTCCACCTTCTCATGATGCGCTTCAAGTGTCGCCACAACACTTGAAATATCTAAAGAACGAGAAGAAGGCCGAGTACGAGGACTAAGGTCAGAACGGGAGATGGACGTATGTGTACCTTCAGTTATGGGGAGGAGGATAGCAACAATAGAATCCGGAGTGAGAAAGGTCGAGCAATCATAATCTGGGAGCAAGCTGTCATAGAGGCCATCAGCTTTGAGCATCTTGCATATTATGTGAGGAAAAGGCAGAGGGCCAGAAGTGACAGTGCAACAAAGGACCAGATGACTCATCATGATTTGAGCCGTGTTCACTACCTGGTTCGAGATAACTGAAGCCATGATACAACAGTCTGCGATCGTTACCTTCTCTCTGTCGTAGTCCCTTGGAGTGATATTAGTGATGATAAAATGGTGAAGCAACATGCGGCTTGGCTTGAGCATGTCAATGGTAAGAGCGCCTTTGGGGACATTTGGACCAAAAACAGTCTTCTTGAGCTGTGTAGCGCCTGTTGGCCAATTCTTCTTATAAAGTCTGCCAAAACCATTTGCTTGCCCGGTAAGCCCAATAGCTTTGGCAATGTCTTTCACTAAGAACGACTCCTTTGAGTTGCCACGCCAATAAAACCACAGTTGACTGTACTCAGGGTTGGGGGCTTGATACTCCATCGTTGCATAGAACTGGTAGACCATGACGTCATTACACCGAGCTGGCTCGGTTTCCAGCTTGTCCCACCCTTGGAAACTTCACCAAGTGGAGAAGCGAGACACATGGGACGATTCTTGGAGCCCAGAGAGGAGATCAGAAGTAACGATTTCAGGAAACAGAAATGAGCGCTTTTGGATACCTGTGGGTACGGGAGGAAAGTCATTTGCACCAATCAGTTTGGCGCGCTTAGAGCGAGTGGAGGCACCTTGCGCTTTCTGTTCTGGCTCTCGTGGGGCCGACTAATGCTCGGAGCCGTCGGATGACTCAATCTCTTGTGGTGGAGGAGGAAGAAGAACTGCCTTGCGCTTCTTACCTTTACGACGAAGCTCATCACTTTGGCGGTCAGGGCGCTGACTAGTAAGTGGTAGAGGAGAATCCATGCCTTGGCGAGGCTGAGTATGGAAGTCCTCGTCTTCCTCGGAGTCAGATGGAATGATAGCAAGAAGCTCTTTAGGAGAAGCGAAGGTCTGATTACCTGGCCGTGGCTGAGTAATTGGGCGTGAAGGAGTCTCAATACCAAGAACGGCCTTACTCTTTGTCGGAGTGGAGTGAGAGGTTTCTAGAGCAGCGAGACCAAGTTCCTTCGCAGGGTCAT
>NW_027367534.1:0-57197 GCF_046119375.1 Phyllobates terribilis
TTAACATTCTGTCTGTAAACTGTATATGCATAGCTACCTTTTTGAAGCAATATTGAGATTTACTTAAGAACGTGGGGCCCAATAAATACCATCAATGGTGCCCAGTCCAAGAGATGGTGGATCCTATAGGTAAACACCACCTCATCATGCACTAAAACTTACTAAAAAAAAAAAAGATGTGAAGTTCACACATATAGAAAATGGACATTTTGTGAATACATATTACACGTATTGTAAAATAGATAGAGCTCATATGTAGAGTTTGTTTGATAAACTTTCCTACTACTTTGTCTAAATTAGAAGCAAATTGGTTGAACATTACTTCTACCTAAAATGGCAGAAAACGCACCTATCTTGGTGATGGACAGGACAGCTAGAGGGGATATGGAGGAGGCTGTTATTTTTTTTTTAATAGGTGTACTTTCACCAATTTGCTGATAATTCATTGAAAGTAGATGATCGGTACAATTGCTGCCAATGCATTTTTTAAAGCTGTATTGTCATGAGTCAAATTTGATCATGTTAGGTTCTTGCATAGGTCCTATAGCATTGATAAGTTTCCACCCTCTTTCCTACATACACACATCTCTCCCTGCATACACACAACTCTACTACTATCACACACGCAATTTTCCGAAATACACACACAACTCTCCTCCATACACAAACACAGTTCTAACACATATAGCTTTTCTACAGCTTTGAAGTATGCACTCACACCTCTGTTACATACACGCACTGTTTTGCTACATACTTGTACACAGCTTTCTTAGATACCATACACCAACAGCTCTCTTATATACTCATGCAGCTCCACACACACAAACACTTATATATATATATATATATATGTACACTCATCCATCGTATACATTACCACATCTTGAAATTCCTTCCAGGAATGTGACTGATCACATGACCTGAAAGGTTCAATGGCTAATCAACAACTTTGTTTGATTGGGACCCTATCCATGCCACCTCACATATCAGGAGTGTCGTTCTTCTTTTCATAAAGAGGTCCAAGGGCTAGTCTTGCAGAAGTTTTTTCAGCTACACAGGATGCGCAACATCCGTGCAAGTCCTGGTGACTTTCTCCCCTGCACTGCACCGATCAGATAGATCAGTGTGGGGCAGGAGAAAGGAGAACAGTTCTTTCAGTGATCATGAAGGATGCTGTCAGTGTTTTCCTCCATCAGAATAAGCAGCCTCTAGACTGTAAGAAACACACACATTTTAACATCATTTTGATTGTCTAAAATTTACTGCAGCTAAAAATTACATTTGGTTTACAATGCATTTTGCCAGATATGTTGTCACTTGTCAAAGCTAAGAATTTTACATGCTGGCTTTTTTTATGGCACATTTAGCACTGATAAGTTGTCACACTCTTGCTTAATATGTTAACATTCTGTCTGTAAACTGTATATGCATAGCTACCTTTTTGAAGCAATATTGAGATTTACTTAAGAACGTGGGGCCCAATAAATACCATCAATGGTGCCCAGTCCAAGAGATGGTGGATCCTATAGGTAAACACCACCTCATCATGCACTAAAACTTACTAAAAAAAAAAAAGATGTGAAGTTCACACATATAGAAAATGGACATTTTGTGAATACATATTACACGTATTGTAAAATAGATAGAGCTCATATGTAGAGTTTGTTTGATAAACTTTCCTACTACTTTGTCTAAATTAGAAGCAAATTGGTTGAACATTACTTCTACCTAAAATGGCAGAAAACGCACCTATCTTGGTGATGGACAGGACAGCTAGAGGGGATATGGAGGAGGCTGTTATTTTTTTTTTAATAGGTGTACTTTCACCAATTTGCTGATAATTCATTGAAAGTAGATGATCGGTACAATTGCTGCCAATGCATTTTTTAAAGCTGTATTGTCATGAGTCAAATTTGATCATGTTAGGTTCTTGCATAGGTCCTATAGCATTGATAAGTTTCCACCCTCTTTCCTACATACACACATCTCTCCTGCATACACACAACTCTACTACTATCACACACGCAATTTTCCGAAATACACACACAACTCTCCTCCATACACAAACACAGTTCTAACACATATAGCTTTTCTACAGCTTTGAAGTATGCACTCACACCTCTGTTACATACACGCACTGTTTTGCTACATACTTGTACACAGCTTTCTTACATACACCAACAGCTCTCTTATATACTCATGCAGCTCCACACACACAAACACTTATATATATATATATGTACACTCATCCATCGTATACATTACCACATCTTGAAATTCCTTCCAGGAATGTGACTGATCACATGACCTGAAAGGTTCAATGGCTAATCAACAACTTTGTTTGATTGGGACCCTATCCATGCCACCTCACATATCAGGAGTGTCGTTCTTCTTTTCATAAAGAGGTCCAAGGGCTAGTCTTGCAGAAGTTTTTTCAGCTACACAGGATGCGCAACATCCGTGCAAGTCCTGGTGACTTTCTCCCCTGCACTGCACCGATCAGATAGATCAGTGTGGGGCAGGAGAAAGGAGAACAGTTCTTTCAGTGATCATGAAGGATGCTGTCAGTGTTTTCCTCCATCAGAATAAGCAGCCTCTAGACTGTAAGAAACACACACATTTTAACATCATTTTGATTGTCTAAAATTTACTGCAGCTAAAAATTACATTTGGTTTACAATGCATTTTGCCAGATATGTTGTCACTTGTCAAAGCTAAGAATTTTACATGCTGGGTTTTTTTATGGCACATTTAGCACTGATAAGTTGTCACACTCTTGCTTAATATGTTAACATTCTGTCTGTAAACTGTATATGCATAGCTACCTTTTTGAAGCAATATTGAGATTTACTTAAGAACGTGGGGCCCAATAAATACCATCAATGGTGCCCAGTCCAAGAGATGGTGGATCCTATAGGTAAACACCACCTCATCATGCACTAAAACTTACTAAAAAAAAAAAAAGATGTGAAGTTCACACATATAGAAAATGGACATTTTGTGAATACATATTACACGTATTGTAAAATAGATAGAGCTCATATGTAGAGTTTGTTTGATAAACTTTCCTACTACTTTGTCTAAATTAGAAGCAAATTGGTTGAACATTACTTCTACCTAAAATGGCAGAAAACGCACCTATCTTGGTGATGGACAGGACAGCTAGAGGGGATATGGAGGAGGCTGTTATTTTTTTTTTAATAGGTGTACTTTCACCAATTTGCTGATAATTCATTGAAAGTAGATGATCGGTACAATTGCTGCCAATGCATTTTTTAAAGCTGTATTGTCATGAGTCAAATTTGATCATGTTAGGTTCTTGCATAGGTCCTATAGCATTGATAAGTTTCCACCCTCTTTCCTACATACACACATCTCTCCTGCATACACACAACTCTACTACTATCACACACGCAATTTTCCGAAATACACACACAACTCTCCTCCATACACAAACACAGCTCTAACACATATAGCTTTTCTACAGCTTTGAAGTATGCACTCACACCTCTGTTACATACACGCACTGTTTTGCTACATACTTGTACACAGCTTTCTTACATACACCAACAGCTCTCTTATATACTCATGCAGCTCCACACACACAAACACTATATATATATATATATATATATATATATATATATGTACACTCATCCATCGTATACATTACCACATCTTGAAATTCCTTCCAGGAATGTGACTGATCACATGACCTGAAAGGTTCAATGGCTAATCAACAACTTTGTTTGATTGGGACCCTATCCATGCCACCTCACATATCAGGAGTGTCGTTCTTCTTTTCATAAAGAGGTCCAAGGGCTAGTCTTGCAGAAGTTTTTTCAGCTACACAGGATGCGCAACATCCGTGCAAGTCCTGGTGACTTTCTCCCCTGCACTGCACCGATCAGATAGATCAGTGTGGGGCAGGAGAAAGGAGAACAGTTCTTTCAGTGATCATGAAGGATGCTGTCAGTGTTTTCCTCCATCAGAATAAGCAGCCTCTAGACTGTAAGAAACACACACATTTTAACATCATTTTGATTGTCTAAAATTTACTGCAGCTAAAAATTACATTTGGTTTACAATGCATTTTGCCAGATATGTTGTCACTTGTCAAAGCTAAGAATTTTACATGCTGGCTTTTTTTATGGCACATTTAGCACTGATAAGTTGTCACACTCTTGCTTAATATGTTAACATTCTGTCTGTAAACTGTATATGCATAGCTACCTTTTTGAAGCAATATTGAGATTTACTTAAGAACGTGGGGCCCAATAAATACCATCAATGGTGCCCAGTCCAAGAGATGGTGGATCCTATAGGTAAACACCACCTCATCATGCACTAAAACTTACTAAAAAAAAAAAAGATGTGAAGTTCACACATATAGAAAATGGACATTTTGTGAATACATATTACACGTATTGTAAAATAGATAGAGCTCATATGTAGAGTTTGTTTGATAAACTTTCCTACTACTTTGTCTAAATTAGAAGCAAATTGGTTGAACATTACTTCTACCTAAAATGGCAGAAAACGCACCTATCTTGGTGATGGACAGGACAGCTAGAGGGGATATGGAGGAGGCTGTTATTTTTTTTTTAATAGGTGTACTTTCACCAATTTGCTGATAATTCATTGAAAGTAGATGATCGGTACAATTGCTGCCAATGCATTTTTTAAAGCTGTATTGTCATGAGTCAAATTTGATCATGTTAGGTTCTTGCATAGGTCCTATAGCATTGATAAGTTTCCACCCTCTTTCCTACATACACACATCTCTCCTGCATACACACAACTCTACTACTATCACACACGCAATTTTCCGAAATACACACACAACTCTCCTCCATACACAAACACAGCTCTAACACATATAGCTTTTCTACAGCTTTGAAGTATGCACTCACACCTCTGTTACATACACGCACTGTTTTGCTACATACTTGTACACAGCTTTCTTACATACACCAACAGCTCTCTTATATACTCATGCAGCTCCACACACACAAACACTTATATATATATATATATATATATATATATGTACACTCATCCATCGTATACATTACCACATCTTGAAATTCCTTCCAGGAATGTGACTGATCACATGACCTGAAAGGTTCAATGGCTAATCAACAACTTTGTTTGATTGGGACCCTATCCATGCCACCTCACATATCAGGAGTGTCGTTCTTCTTTTCATAAAGAGGTCCAAGGGCTAGTCTTGCAGAAGTTTTTTCAGCTACACAGGATGCGCAACATCCGTGCAAGTCCTGGTGACTTTCTCCCCTGCACTGCACCGATCAGATAGATCAGTGTGGGGCAGGAGAAAGGAGAACAGTTCTTTCAGTGATCATGAAGGATGCTGTCAGTGTTTTCCTCCATCAGAATAAGCAGCCTCTAGACTGTAAGAAACACACACATTTTAACATCATTTTGATTGTCTAAAATTTACTGCAGCTAAAAATTACATTTGGTTTACAATGCATTTTGCCAGATATGTTGTCACTTGTCAAAGCTAAGAATTTTACATGCTGGCTTTTTTTATGGCACATTTAGCACTGATAAGTTGTCACACTCTTGCTTAATATGTTAACATTCTGTCTGTAAACTGTATATGCATAGCTACCTTTTTGAAGCAATATTGAGATTTACTTAAGAACGTGGGGCCCAATAAATACCATCAATGGTGCCCAGTCCAAGAGATGGTGGATCCTATAGGTAAACACCACCTCATCATGCACTAAAACTTACTAAAAAAAAAAAAGATGTGAAGTTCACACATATAGAAAATGGACATTTTGTGAATACATATTACACGTATTGTAAAATAGATAGAGCTCATATGTAGAGTTTGTTTGATAAACTTTCCTACTACTTTGTCTAAATTAGAAGCAAATTGGTTGAACATTACTTCTACCTAAAATGGCAGAAAACGCACCTATCTTGGTGATGGACAGGACAGCTAGAGGGGATATGGAGGAGGCTGTTATTTTTTTTTTAATAGGTGTACTTTCACCAATTTGCTGATAATTCATTGAAAGTAGATGATCGGTACAATTGCTGCCAATGCATTTTTTAAAGCTGTATTGTCATGAGTCAAATTTGATCATGTTAGGTTCTTGCATAGGTCCTATAGCATTGATAAGTTTCCACCCTCTTTCCTACATACACACATCTCTCCTGCATACACACAACTCTACTACTATCACACACGCAATTTTCCGAAATACACACACAACTCTCCTCCATACACAAACACAGTTCTAACACATATAGCTTTTCTACAGCTTTGAAGTATGCACTCACACCTCTGTTACATACACGCACTGTTTTGCTACATACTTGTACACAGCTTTCTTAGATACCATACACCAACAGCTCTCTTATATACTCATGCAGCTCCACACACACAAACACTTATATATATATATATATATATGTACACTCATCCATCGTATACATTACCACATCTTGAAATTCCTTCCAGGAATGTGACTGATCACATGACCTGAAAGGTTCAATGGCTAATCAACAACTTTGTTTGATTGGGACCCTATCCATGCCACCTCACATATCAGGAGTGTCGTTCTTCTTTTCATAAAGAGGTCCAAGGGCTAGTCTTGCAGAAGTTTTTTCAGCTACACAGGATGCGCAACATCCGTGCAAGTCCTGGTGACTTTCTCCCCTGCACTGCACCGATCAGATAGATCAGTGTGGGGCAGGAGAAAGGAGAACAGTTCTTTCAGTGATCATGAAGGATGCTGTCAGTGTTTTCCTCCATCAGAATAAGCAGCCTCTAGACTGTAAGAAACACACACATTTTAACATCATTTTGATTGTCTAAAATTTACTGCAGCTAAAAATTACATTTGGTTTACAATGCATTTTGCCAGATATGTTGTCACTTGTCAAAGCTAAGAATTTTACATGCTGGCTTTTTTTATGGCACATTTAGCACTGATAAGTTGTCACACTCTTGCTTAATATGTTAACATTCTGTCTGTAAACTGTATATGCATAGCTACCTTTTTGAAGCAATATTGAGATTTACTTAAGAACGTGGGGCCCAATAAATACCATCAATGGTGCCCAGTCCAAGAGATGGTGGATCCTATAGGTAAACACCACCTCATCATGCACTAAAACTTACTAAAAAAAAAAAAGATGTGAAGTTCACACATATAGAAAATGGACATTTTGTGAATACATATTACACGTATTGTAAAATAGATAGAGCTCATATGTAGAGTTTGTTTGATAAACTTTCCTACTACTTTGTCTAAATTAGAAGCAAATTGGTTGAACATTACTTCTACCTAAAATGGCAGAAAACGCACCTATCTTGGTGATGGACAGGACAGCTAGAGGGGATATGGAGGAGGCTGTTATTTTTTTTTTAATAGGTGTACTTTCACCAATTTGCTGATAATTCATTGAAAGTAGATGATCGGTACAATTGCTGCCAATGCATTTTTTAAAGCTGTATTGTCATGAGTCAAATTTGATCATGTTAGGTTCTTGCATAGGTCCTATAGCATTGATAAGTTTCCACCCTCTTTCCTACATACACACATCTCTCCTGCATACACACAACTCTACTACTATCACACACGCAATTTTCCGAAATACACACACAACTCTCCTCCATACACAAACACAGTTCTAACACATATAGCTTTTCTACAGCTTTGAAGTATGCACTCACACCTCTGTTACATACACGCACTGTTTTGCTACATACTTGTACACAGCTTTCTTAGATACCATACACCAACAGCTCTCTTATATACTCATGCAGCTCCACACACACAAACACTTATATATATATATATATATATGTACACTCATCCATCGTATACATTACCACATCTTGAAATTCCTTCCAGGAATGTGACTGATCACATGACCTGAAAGGTTCAATGGCTAATCAACAACTTTGTTTGATTGGGACCCTATCCATGCCACCTCACATATCAGGAGTGTCGTTCTTCTTTTCATAAAGAGGTCCAAGGGCTAGTCTTGCAGAAGTTTTTTCAGCTACACAGGATGCGCAACATCCGTGCAAGTCCTGGTGACTTTCTCCCCTGCACTGCACCGATCAGATAGATCAGTGTGGGGCAGGAGAAAGGAGAACAGTTCTTTCAGTGATCATGAAGGATGCTGTCAGTGTTTTCCTCCATCAGAATAAGCAGCCTCTAGACTGTAAGAAACACACACATTTTAACATCATTTTGATTGTCTAAAATTTACTGCAGCTAAAAATTACATTTGGTTTACAATGCATTTTGCCAGATATGTTGTCACTTGTCAAAGCTAAGAATTTTACATGCTGGCTTTTTTTATGGCACATTTAGCACTGATAAGTTGTCACACTCTTGCTTAATATGTTAACATTCTGTCTGTAAACTGTATATGCATAGCTACCTTTTTGAAGCAATATTGAGATTTACTTAAGAACGTGGGGCCCAATAAATACCATCAATGGTGCCCAGTCCAAGAGATGGTGGATCCTATAGGTAAACACCACCTCATCATGCACTAAAACTTACTAAAAAAAAAAAAGATGTGAAGTTCACACATATAGAAAATGGACATTTTGTGAATACATATTACACGTATTGTAAAATAGATAGAGCTCATATGTAGAGTTTGTTTGATAAACTTTCCTACTACTTTGTCTAAATTAGAAGCAAATTGGTTGAACATTACTTCTACCTAAAATGGCAGAAAACGCACCTATCTTGGTGATGGACAGGACAGCTAGAGGGGATATGGAGGAGGCTGTTATTTTTTTTTTAATAGGTGTACTTTCACCAATTTACTGATAATTAATTGAAAGTAGATGATCGGTACAATTGCTGCCAATGCATTTTTTAAAGCTGTATTGTCATGAGTCAAATTTGATCATGTTAGGTTCTTGCATAGGTCCTATAGCATTGATAAGTTTCCACCCTCTTTCCTACATACACACATCTCTCCTGCATACACACAACTCTACTACTATCACACACGCAATTTTCCGAAATACACACACAACTCTCCTCCATACACAAACACAGTTCTAACACATATAGCTTTTCTACAGCTTTGAAGTATGCACTCACACCTCTGTTACATACACGCACTGTTTTGCTACATACTTGTACACAGCTTTCTTAGATACCATACACCAACAGCTCTCTTATATACTCATGCAGCTCCACACACACAAACACTTATATATATATATATATATGTACACTCATCCATCGTATACATTACCACATCTTGAAATTCCTTCCAGGAATGTGACTGATCACATGACCTGAAAGGTTCAATGGCTAATCAACAACTTTGTTTGATTGGGACCCTATCCATGCCACCTCACATATCAGGAGTGTCGTTCTTCTTTTCATAAAGAGGTCCAAGGGCTAGTCTTGCAGAAGTTTTTTCAGCTACACAGGATGCGCAACATCCGTGCAAGTCCTGGTGACTTTCTCCCCTGCACTGCACCGATCAGATAGATCAGTGTGGGGCAGGAGAAAGGAGAACAGTTCTTTCAGTGATCATGAAGGATGCTGTCAGTGTTTTCCTCCATCAGAATAAGCAGCCTCTAGACTGTAAGAAACACACACATTTTAACATCATTTTGATTGTCTAAAATTTACTGCAGCTAAAAATTACATTTGGTTTACAATGCATTTTGCCAGATATGTTGTCACTTGTCAAAGCTAAGAATTTTACATGCTGGCTTTTTTTATGGCACATTTAGCACTGATAAGTTGTCACACTCTTGCTTAATATGTTAACATTCTGTCTGTAAACTGTATATGCATAGCTACCTTTTTGAAGCAATATTGAGATTTACTTAAGAACGTGGGGCCCAATAAATACCATCAATGGTGCCCAGTCCAAGAGATGGTGGATCCTATAGGTAAACACCACCTCATCATGCACTAAAACTTACTAAAAAAAAAAAAGATGTGAAGTTCACACATATAGAAAATGGACATTTTGTGAATACATATTACACGTATTGTAAAATAGATAGAGCTCATATGTAGAGTTTGTTTGATAAACTTTCCTACTACTTTGTCTAAATTAGAAGCAAATTGGTTGAACATTACTTCTACCTAAAATGGCAGAAAACGCACCTATCTTGGTGATGGACAGGACAGCTAGAGGGGATATGGAGGAGGCTGTTATTTTTTTTTTAATAGGTGTACTTTCACCAATTTGCTGATAATTCATTGAAAGTAGATGATCGGTACAATTGCTGCCAATGCATTTTTTAAAGCTGTATTGTCATGAGTCAAATTTGATCATGTTAGGTTCTTGCATAGGTCCTATAGCATTGATAAGTTTCCACCCTCTTTCCTACATACACACATCTCTCCTGCATACACACAACTCTACTACTATCACACACGCAATTTTCCGAAATACACACACAACTCTCCTCCATACACAAACACAGTTCTAACACATATAGCTTTTCTACAGCTTTGAAGTATGCACTCACACCTCTGTTACATACACGCACTGTTTTGCTACATACTTGTACACAGCTTTCTTAGATACCATACACCAACAGCTCTCTTATATACTCATGCAGCTCCACACACACAAACACTTATATATATATATATATATGTACACTCATCCATCGTATACATTACCACATCTTGAAATTCCTTCCAGGAATGTGACTGATCACATGACCTGAAAGGTTCAATGGCTAATCAACAACTTTGTTTGATTGGGACCCTATCCATGCCACCTCACATATCAGGAGTGTCGTTCTTCTTTTCATAAAGAGGTCCAAGGGCTAGTCTTGCAGAAGTTTTTTCAGCTACACAGGATGCGCAACATCCGTGCAAGTCCTGGTGACTTTCTCCCCTGCACTGCACCGATCAGATAGATCAGTGTGGGGCAGGAGAAAGGAGAACAGTTCTTTCAGTGATCATGAAGGATGCTGTCAGTGTTTTCCTCCATCAGAATAAGCAGCCTCTAGACTGTAAGAAACACACACATTTTAACATCATTTTGATTGTCTAAAATTTACTGCAGCTAAAAATTACATTTGGTTTACAATGCATTTTGCCAGATATGTTGTCACTTGTCAAAGCTAAGAATTTTACATGCTGGCTTTTTTTATGGCACATTTAGCACTGATAAGTTGTCACACTCTTGCTTAATATGTTAACATTCTGTCTGTAAACTGTATATGCATAGCTACCTTTTTGAAGCAATATTGAGATTTACTTAAGAACGTGGGGCCCAATAAATACCATCAATGGTGCCCAGTCCAAGAGATGGTGGATCCTATAGGTAAACACCACCTCATCATGCACTAAAACTTACTAAAAAAAAAAAAGATGTGAAGTTCACACATATAGAAAATGGACATTTTGTGAATACATATTACACGTATTGTAAAATAGATAGAGCTCATATGTAGAGTTTGTTTGATAAACTTTCCTACTACTTTGTCTAAATTAGAAGCAAATTGGTTGAACATTACTTCTACCTAAAATGGCAGAAAACGCACCTATCTTGGTGATGGACAGGACAGCTAGAGGGGATATGGAGGAGGCTGTTATTTTTTTTTTAATAGGTGTACTTTCACCAATTTACTGATAATTAATTGAAAGTAGATGATCGGTACAATTGCTGCCAATGCATTTTTTAAAGCTGTATTGTCATGAGTCAAATTTGATCATGTTAGGTTCTTGCATAGGTCCTATAGCATTGATAAGTTTCCACCCTCTTTCCTACATACACACATCTCTCCTGCATACACACAACTCTACTACTATCACACACGCAATTTTCCGAAATACACACACAACTCTCCTCCATACACAAACACAGTTCTAACACATATAGCTTTTCTACAGCTTTGAAGTATGCACTCACACCTCTGTTACATACACGCACTGTTTTGCTACATACTTGTACACAGCTTTCTTACATACACCAACAGCTCTCTTATATACTCATGCAGCTCCACACACACAAACACTTATATATATATATATATATATATATATGTACACTCATCCATCGTATACATTACCACATCTTGAAATTCCTTCCAGGAATGTGACTGATCACATGACCTGAAAGGTTCAATGGCTAATCAACAACTTTGTTTGATTGGGACCCTATCCATGCCACCTCACATATCAGGAGTGTCGTTCTTCTTTTCATAAAGAGGTCCAAGGGCTAGTCTTGCAGAAGTTTTTTCAGCTACACAGGATGCGCAACATCCGTGCAAGTCCTGGTGACTTTCTCCCCTGCACTGCACCGATCAGATAGATCAGTGTGGGGCAGGAGAAAGGAGAACAGTTCTTTCAGTGATCATGAAGGATGCTGTCAGTGTTTTCCTCCATCAGAATAAGCAGCCTCTAGACTGTAAGAAACACACACATTTTAACATCATTTTGATTGTCTAAAATTTACTGCAGCTAAAAATTACATTTGGTTTACAATGCATTTTGCCAGATATGTTGTCACTTGTCAAAGCTAAGAATTTTACATGCTGGGTTTTTTTATGGCACATTTAGCACTGATAAGTTGTCACACTCTTGCTTAATATGTTAACATTCTGTCTGTAAACTGTATATGCATAGCTACCTTTTTGAAGCAATATTGAGATTTACTTAAGAACGTGGGGCCCAATAAATACCATCAATGGTGCCCAGTCCAAGAGATGGTGGATCCTATAGGTAAACACCACCTCATCATGCACTAAAACTTACTAAAAAAAAAAAAAGATGTGAAGTTCACACATATAGAAAATGGACATTTTGTGAATACATATTACACGTATTGTAAAATAGATAGAGCTCATATGTAGAGTTTGTTTGATAAACTTTCCTACTACTTTGTCTAAATTAGAAGCAAATTGGTTGAACATTACTTCTACCTAAAATGGCAGAAAACGCACCTATCTTGGTGATGGACAGGACAGCTAGAGGGGATATGGAGGAGGCTGTTATTTTTTTTTTAATAGGTGTACTTTCACCAATTTGCTGATAATTCATTGAAAGTAGATGATCGGTACAATTGCTGCCAATGCATTTTTTAAAGCTGTATTGTCATGAGTCAAATTTGATCATGTTAGGTTCTTGCATAGGTCCTATAGCATTGATAAGTTTCCACCCTCTTTCCTACATACACACATCTCTCCTGCATACACACAACTCTACTACTATCACACACGCAATTTTCCGAAATACACACACAACTCTCCTCCATACACAAACACAGTTCTAACACATATAGCTTTTCTACAGCTTTGAAGTATGCACTCACACCTCTGTTACATACACGCACTGTTTTGCTACATACTTGTACACAGCTTTCTTACATACCATACACCAACAGCTCTCTTATATACTCATGCAGCTCCACACACACAAACATATATATATATATATATGTACACTCATCCATCGTATACATTACCACATCTTGAAATTCCTTCCAGGAATGTGACTGATCACATGACCTGAAAGGTTCAATGGCTAATCAACAACTTTGTTTGATTGGGACCCTATCCATGCCACCTCACATATCAGGAGTGTCGTTCTTCTTTTCATAAAGAGGTCCAAGGGCTAGTCTTGCAGAAGTTTTTTCAGCTACACAGGATGCGCAACATCCGTGCAAGTCCTGGTGACTTTCTCCCCTGCACTGCACCGATCAGATAGATCAGTGTGGGGCAGGAGAAAGGAGAACAGTTCTTTCAGTGATCATGAAGGATGCTGTCAGTGTTTTCCTCCATCAGAATAAGCAGCCTCTAGACTGTAAGAAACACACACATTTTAACATCATTTTGATTGTCTAAAATTTACTGCAGCTAAAAATTACATTTGGTTTACAATGCATTTTGCCAGATATGTTGTCACTTGTCAAAGCTAAGAATTTTACATGCTGGCTTTTTTTATGGCACATTTAGCACTGATAAGTTGTCACACTCTTGCTTAATATGTTAACATTCTGTCTGTAAACTGTATATGCATAGCTACCTTTTTGAAGCAATATTGAGATTTACTTAAGAACGTGGGGCCCAATAAATACCATCAATGGTGCCCAGTCCAAGAGATGGTGGATCCTATAGGTAAACACCACCTCATCATGCACTAAAACTTACTAAAAAAAAAAAAGATGTGAAGTTCACACATATAGAAAATGGACATTTTGTGAATACATATTACACGTATTGTAAAATAGATAGAGCTCATATGTAGAGTTTGTTTGATAAACTTTCCTACTACTTTGTCTAAATTAGAAGCAAATTGGTTGAACATTACTTCTACCTAAAATGGCAGAAAACGCACCTATCTTGGTGATGGACAGGACAGCTAGAGGGGATATGGAGGAGGCTGTTATTTTTTTTTTAATAGGTGTACTTTCACCAATTTGCTGATAATTCATTGAAAGTAGATGATCGGTACAATTGCTGCCAATGCATTTTTTAAAGCTGTATTGTCATGAGTCAAATTTGATCATGTTAGGTTCTTGCATAGGTCCTATAGCATTGATAAGTTTCCACCCTCTTTCCTACATACACACATCTCTCCTGCATACACACAACTCTACTACTATCACACACGCAATTTTCCGAAATACACACACAACTCTCCTCCATACACAAACACAGTTCTAACACATATAGCTTTTCTACAGCTTTGAAGTATGCACTCACACCTCTGTTACATACACGCACTGTTTTGCTACATACTTGTACACAGCTTTCTTACATACACCAACAGCTCTCTTATATACTCATGCAGCTCCACACACACAAACACTTATATATATATATATATATATATATGTACACTCATCCATCGTATACATTACCACATCTTGAAATTCCTTCCAGGAATGTGACTGATCACATGACCTGAAAGGTTCAATGGCTAATCAACAACTTTGTTTGATTGGGACCCTATCCATGCCACCTCACATATCAGGAGTGTCGTTCTTCTTTTCATAAAGAGGTCCAAGGGCTAGTCTTGCAGAAGTTTTTTCAGCTACACAGGATGCGCAACATCCGTGCAAGTCCTGGTGACTTTCTCCCCTGCACTGCACCGATCAGATAGATCAGTGTGGGGCAGGAGAAAGGAGAACAGTTCTTTCAGTGATCATGAAGGATGCTGTCAGTGTTTTCCTCCATCAGAATAAGCAGCCTCTAGACTGTAAGAAACACACACATTTTAACATCATTTTGATTGTCTAAAATTTACTGCAGCTAAAAATTACATTTGGTTTACAATGCATTTTGCCAGATATGTTGTCACTTGTCAAAGCTAAGAATTTTACATGCTGGGTTTTTTTATGGCACATTTAGCACTGATAAGTTGTCACACTCTTGCTTAATATGTTAACATTCTGTCTGTAAACTGTATATGCATAGCTACCTTTTTGAAGCAATATTGAGATTTACTTAAGAACGTGGGGCCCAATAAATACCATCAATGGTGCCCAGTCCAAGAGATGGTGGATCCTATAGGTAAACACCACCTCATCATGCACTAAAACTTACTAAAAAAAAAAAAAGATGTGAAGTTCACACATATAGAAAATGGACATTTTGTGAATACATATTACACGTATTGTAAAATAGATAGAGCTCATATGTAGAGTTTGTTTGATAAACTTTCCTACTACTTTGTCTAAATTAGAAGCAAATTGGTTGAACATTACTTCTACCTAAAATGGCAGAAAACGCACCTATCTTGGTGATGGACAGGACAGCTAGAGGGGATATGGAGGAGGCTGTTATTTTTTTTTTAATAGGTGTACTTTCACCAATTTGCTGATAATTCATTGAAAGTAGATGATCGGTACAATTGCTGCCAATGCATTTTTTAAAGCTGTATTGTCATGAGTCAAATTTGATCATGTTAGGTTCTTGCATAGGTCCTATAGCATTGATAAGTTTCCACCCTCTTTCCTACATACACACATCTCTCCTGCATACACACAACTCTACTACTATCACACACGCAATTTTCCGAAATACACACACAACTCTCCTCCATACACAAACACAGCTCTAACACATATAGCTTTTCTACAGCTTTGAAGTATGCACTCACACCTCTGTTACATACACGCACTGTTTTGCTACATACTTGTACACAGCTTTCTTACATACACCAACAGCTCTCTTATATACTCATGCAGCTCCACACACACAAACACTTATATATATATATATATATATATATGTACACTCATCCATCGTATACATTACCACATCTTGAAATTCCTTCCAGGAATGTGACTGATCACATGACCTGAAAGGTTCAATGGCTAATCAACAACTTTGTTTGATTGGGACCCTATCCATGCCACCTCACATATCAGGAGTGTCGTTCTTCTTTTCATAAAGAGGTCCAAGGGCTAGTCTTGCAGAAGTTTTTTCAGCTACACAGGATGCGCAACATCCGTGCAAGTCCTGGTGACTTTCTCCCCTGCACTGCACCGATCAGATAGATCAGTGTGGGGCAGGAGAAAGGAGAACAGTTCTTTCAGTGATCATGAAGGATGCTGTCAGTGTTTTCCTCCATCAGAATAAGCAGCCTCTAGACTGTAAGAAACACACACATTTTAACATCATTTTGATTGTCTAAAATTTACTGCAGCTAAAAATTACATTTGGTTTACAATGCATTTTGCCAGATATGTTGTCACTTGTCAAAGCTAAGAATTTTACATGCTGGCTTTTTTTATGGCACATTTAGCACTGATAAGTTGTCACACTCTTGCTTAATATGTTAACATTCTGTCTGTAAACTGTATATGCATAGCTACCTTTTTGAAGCAATATTGAGATTTACTTAAGAACGTGGGGCCCAATAAATACCATCAATGGTGCCCAGTCCAAGAGATGGTGGATCCTATAGGTAAACACCACCTCATCATGCACTAAAACTTACTAAAAAAAAAAAAGATGTGAAGTTCACACATATAGAAAATGGACATTTTGTGAATACATATTACACGTATTGTAAAATAGATAGAGCTCATATGTAGAGTTTGTTTGATAAACTTTCCTACTACTTTGTCTAAATTAGAAGCAAATTGGTTGAACATTACTTCTACCTAAAATGGCAGAAAACGCACCTATCTTGGTGATGGACAGGACAGCTAGAGGGGATATGGAGGAGGCTGTTATTTTTTTTTTAATAGGTGTACTTTCACCAATTTGCTGATAATTCATTGAAAGTAGATGATCGGTACAATTGCTGCCAATGCATTTTTTAAAGCTGTATTGTCATGAGTCAAATTTGATCATGTTAGGTTCTTGCATAGGTCCTATAGCATTGATAAGTTTCCACCCTCTTTCCTACATACACACATCTCTCCTGCATACACACAACTCTACTACTATCACACACGCAATTTTCCGAAATACACACACAACTCTCCTCCATACACAAACACAGTTCTAACACATATAGCTTTTCTACAGCTTTGAAGTATGCACTCACACCTCTGTTACATACACGCACTGTTTTGCTACATACTTGTACACAGCTTTCTTACATACACCAACAGCTCTCTTATACACTCATGCAGCTCCACACACACAAACACTTATATATATATATATATATATATATATATATATATGTACACTCATCCATCGTATACATTACCACATCTTGAAATTCCTTCCAGGAATGTGACTGATCACATGACCTGAAAGGTTCAATGGCTAATCAACAACTTTGTTTGATTGGGACCCTATCCATGCCACCTCACATATCAGGAGTGTCGTTCTTCTTTTCATAAAGAGGTCCAAGGGCTAGTCTTGCAGAAGTTTTTTCAGCTACACAGGATGCGCAACATCCGTGCAAGTCCTGGTGACTTTCTCCCCTGCACTGCACCGATCAGATAGATCAGTGTGGGGCAGGAGAAAGGAGAACAGTTCTTTCAGTGATCATGAAGGATGCTGTCAGTGTTTTCCTCCATCAGAATAAGCAGCCTCTAGACTGTAAGAAACACACACATTTTAACATCATTTTGATTGTCTGAAATTTACTGCAGCTAAAAATTACATTTGGTTTACAATGCATTTTGCCAGATATGTTGTCACTTGTCAAAGCTAAGAATTTTACATGCTGGGTTTTTTTATGGCACATTTAGCACTGATAAGTTGTCACACTCTTGCTTAATATGTTAACATTCTGTCTGTAAACTGTATATGCATAGCTACCTTTTTGAAGCAATATTGAGATTTACTTAAGAACGTGGGGCCCAATAAATACCATCAATGGTGCCCAGTCCAAGAGATGGTGGATCCTATAGGTAAACACCACCTCATCATGCACTAAAACTTACTAAAAAAAAAAAAAGATGTGAAGTTCACACATATAGAAAATGGACATTTTGTGAATACATATTACACGTATTGTAAAATAGATAGAGCTCATATGTAGAGTTTGTTTGATAAACTTTCCTACTACTTTGTCTAAATTAGAAGCAAATTGGTTGAACATTACTTCTACCTAAAATGGCAGAAAACGCACCTATCTTGGTGATGGACAGGACAGCTAGAGGGGATATGGAGGAGGCTGTTATTTTTTTTTTAATAGGTGTACTTTCACCAATTTGCTGATAATTCATTGAAAGTAGATGATCGGTACAATTGCTGCCAATGCATTTTTTAAAGCTGTATTGTCATGAGTCAAATTTGATCATGTTAGGTTCTTGCATAGGTCCTATAGCATTGATAAGTTTCCACCCTCTTTCCTACATACACACATCTCTCCTGCATACACACAACTCTACTACTATCACACACGCAATTTTCCGAAATACACACACAACTCTCCTCCATACACAAACACAGCTCTAACACATATAGCTTTTCTACAGCTTTGAAGTATGCACTCACACCTCTGTTACATACACGCACTGTTTTGCTACATACTTGTACACAGCTTTCTTACATACACCAACAGCTCTCTTATATACTCATGCAGCTCCACACACACAAACACTTATATATATATATATATATATATATATATATATATATATATATGTACACTCATCCATCGTATACATTACCACATCTTGAAATTCCTTCCAGGAATGTGACTGATCACATGACCTGAAAGGTTCAATGGCTAATCAACAACTTTGTTTGATTGGGACCCTATCCATGCCACCTCACATATCAGGAGTGTCGTTCTTCTTTTCATAAAGAGGTCCAAGGGCTAGTCTTGCAGAAGTTTTTTCAGCTACACAGGATGCGCAACATCCGTGCAAGTCCTGGTGACTTTCTCCCCTGCACTGCACCGATCAGATAGATCAGTGTGGGGCAGGAGAAAGGAGAACAGTTCTTTCAGTGATCATGAAGGATGCTGTCAGTGTTTTCCTCCATCAGAATAAGCAGCCTCTAGACTGTAAGAAACACACACATTTTAACATCATTTTGATTGTCTAAAATTTACTGCAGCTAAAAATTACATTTGGTTTACAATGCATTTTGCCAGATATGTTGTCACTTGTCAAAGCTAAGAATTTTACATGCTGGCTTTTTTTATGGCACATTTAGCACTGATAAGTTGTCACACTCTTGCTTAATATGTTAACATTCTGTCTGTAAACTGTATATGCATAGCTACCTTTTTGAAGCAATATTGAGATTTACTTAAGAACGTGGGGCCCAATAAATACCATCAATGGTGCCCAGTCCAAGAGATGGTGGATCCTATAGGTAAACACCACCTCATCATGCACTAAAACTTACTAAAAAAAAAAAAGATGTGAAGTTCACACATATAGAAAATGGACATTTTGTGAATACATATTACACGTATTGTAAAATAGATAGAGCTCATATGTAGAGTTTGTTTGATAAACTTTCCTACTACTTTGTCTAAATTAGAAGCAAATTGGTTGAACATTACTTCTACCTAAAATGGCAGAAAACGCACCTATCTTGGTGATGGACAGGACAGCTAGAGGGGATATGGAGGAGGCTGTTATTTTTTTTTTAATAGGTGTACTTTCACCAATTTGCTGATAATTCATTGAAAGTAGATGATCGGTACAATTGCTGCCAATGCATTTTTTAAAGCTGTATTGTCATGAGTCAAATTTGATCATGTTAGGTTCTTGCATAGGTCCTATAGCATTGATAAGTTTCCACCCTCTTTCCTACATACACACATCTCTCCTGCATACACACAACTCTACTACTATCACACACGCAATTTTCCGAAATACACACACAACTCTCCTCCATACACAAACACAGTTCTAACACATATAGCTTTTCTACAGCTTTGAAGTATGCACTCACACCTCTGTTACATACACGCACTGTTTTGCTACATACTTGTACACAGCTTTCTTACATACACCAACAGCTCTCTTATATACTCATGCAGCTCCACACACACAAACACTTATATATATATATATATATATATATATATATATATATGTACACTCATCCATCGTATACATTACCACATCTTGAAATTCCTTCCAGGAATGTGACTGATCACATGACCTGAAAGGTTCAATGGCTAATCAACAACTTTGTTTGATTGGGACCCTATCCATGCCACCTCACATATCAGGAGTGTCGTTCTTCTTTTCATAAAGAGGTCCAAGGGCTAGTCTTGCAGAAGTTTTTTCAGCTACACAGGATGCGCAACATCCGTGCAAGTCCTGGTGACTTTCTCCCCTGCACTGCACCGATCAGATAGATCAGTGTGGGGCAGGAGAAAGGAGAACAGTTCTTTCAGTGATCATGAAGGATGCTGTCAGTGTTTTCCTCCATCAGAATAAGCAGCCTCTAGACTGTAAGAAACACACACATTTTAACATCATTTTGATTGTCTAAAATTTACTGCAGCTAAAAATTACATTTGGTTTACAATGCATTTTGCCAGATATGTTGTCACTTGTCAAAGCTAAGAATTTTACATGCTGGGTTTTTTTATGGCACATTTAGCACTGATAAGTTGTCACACTCTTGCTTAATATGTTAACATTCTGTCTGTAAACTGTATATGCATAGCTACCTTTTTGAAGCAATATTGAGATTTACTTAAGAACGTGGGGCCCAATAAATACCATCAATGGTGCCCAGTCCAAGAGATGGTGGATCCTATAGGTAAACACCACCTCATCATGCACTAAAACTTACTAAAAAAAAAAAAAGATGTGAAGTTCACACATATAGAAAATGGACATTTTGTGAATACATATTACACGTATTGTAAAATAGATAGAGCTCATATGTAGAGTTTGTTTGATAAACTTTCCTACTACTTTGTCTAAATTAGAAGCAAATTGGTTGAACATTACTTCTACCTAAAATGGCAGAAAACGCACCTATCTTGGTGATGGACAGGACAGCTAGAGGGGATATGGAGGAGGCTGTTATTTTTTTTTTAATAGGTGTACTTTCACCAATTTGCTGATAATTCATTGAAAGTAGATGATCGGTACAATTGCTGCCAATGCATTTTTTAAAGCTGTATTGTCATGAGTCAAATTTGATCATGTTAGGTTCTTGCATAGGTCCTATAGCATTGATAAGTTTCCACCCTCTTTCCTACATACACACATCTCTCCTGCATACACACAACTCTACTACTATCACACACGCAATTTTCCGAAATACACACACAACTCTCCTCCATACACAAACACAGCTCTAACACATATAGCTTTTCTACAGCTTTGAAGTATGCACTCACACCTCTGTTACATACACGCACTGTTTTGCTACATACTTGTACACAGCTTTCTTACATACACCAACAGCTCTCTTATATACTCATGCAGCTCCACACACACAAACACTTATATATATATATATATATATATATGTACACTCATCCATCGTATACATTACCACATCTTGAAATTCCTTCCAGGAATGTGACTGATCACATGACCTGAAAGGTTCAATGGCTAATCAACAACTTTGTTTGATTGGGACCCTATCCATGCCACCTCACATATCAGGAGTGTCGTTCTTCTTTTCATAAAGAGGTCCAAGGGCTAGTCTTGCAGAAGTTTTTTCAGCTACACAGGATGCGCAACATCCGTGCAAGTCCTGGTGACTTTCTCCCCTGCACTGCACCGATCAGATAGATCAGTGTGGGGCAGGAGAAAGGAGAACAGTTCTTTCAGTGATCATGAAGGATGCTGTCAGTGTTTTCCTCCATCAGAATAAGCAGCCTCTAGACTGTAAGAAACACACACATTTTAACATCATTTTGATTGTCTAAAATTTACTGCAGCTAAAAATTACATTTGGTTTACAATGCATTTTGCCAGATATGTTGTCACTTGTCAAAGCTAAGAATTTTACATGCTGGCTTTTTTTATGGCACATTTAGCACTGATAAGTTGTCACACTCTTGCTTAATATGTTAACATTCTGTCTGTAAACTGTATATGCATAGCTACCTTTTTGAAGCAATATTGAGATTTACTTAAGAACGTGGGGCCCAATAAATACCATCAATGGTGCCCAGTCCAAGAGATGGTGGATCCTATAGGTAAACACCACCTCATCATGCACTAAAACTTACTAAAAAAAAAAAAGATGTGAAGTTCACACATATAGAAAATGGACATTTTGTGAATACATATTACACGTATTGTAAAATAGATAGAGCTCATATGTAGAGTTTGTTTGATAAACTTTCCTACTACTTTGTCTAAATTAGAAGCAAATTGGTTGAACATTACTTCTACCTAAAATGGCAGAAAACGCACCTATCTTGGTGATGGACAGGACAGCTAGAGGGGATATGGAGGAGGCTGTTATTTTTTTTTTAATAGGTGTACTTTCACCAATTTGCTGATAATTCATTGAAAGTAGATGATCGGTACAATTGCTGCCAATGCATTTTTTAAAGCTGTATTGTCATGAGTCAAATTTGATCATGTTAGGTTCTTGCATAGGTCCTATAGCATTGATAAGTTTCCACCCTCTTTCCTACATACACACATCTCTCCTGCATACACACAACTCTACTACTATCACACACGCAATTTTCCGAAATACACACACAACTCTCCTCCATACACAAACACAGTTCTAACACATATAGCTTTTCTACAGCTTTGAAGTATGCACTCACACCTCTGTTACATACACGCACTGTTTTGCTACATACTTGTACACAGCTTTCTTACATACACCAACAGCTCTCTTATATACTCATGCAGCTCCACACACACAAACACTTATATATATATATATATATATATATATATATATGTACACTCATCCATCGTATACATTACCACATCTTGAAATTCCTTCCAGGAATGTGACTGATCACATGACCTGAAAGGTTCAATGGCTAATCAACAACTTTGTTTGATTGGGACCCTATCCATGCCACCTCACATATCAGGAGTGTCGTTCTTCTTTTCATAAAGAGGTCCAAGGGCTAGTCTTGCAGAAGTTTTTTCAGCTACACAGGATGCGCAACATCCGTGCAAGTCCTGGTGACTTTCTCCCCTGCACTGCACCGATCAGATAGATCAGTGTGGGGCAGGAGAAAGGAGAACAGTTCTTTCAGTGATCATGAAGGATGCTGTCAGTGTTTTCCTCCATCAGAATAAGCAGCCTCTAGACTGTAAGAAACACACACATTTTAACATCATTTTGATTGTCTGAAATTTACTGCAGCTAAAAATTACATTTGGTTTACAATGCATTTTGCCAGATATGTTGTCACTTGTCAAAGCTAAGAATTTTACATGCTGGGTTTTTTTATGGCACATTTAGCACTGATAAGTTGTCACACTCTTGCTTAATATGTTAACATTCTGTCTGTAAACTGTATATGCATAGCTACCTTTTTGAAGCAATATTGAGATTTACTTAAGAACGTGGGGCCCAATAAATACCATCAATGGTGCCCAGTCCAAGAGATGGTGGATCCTATAGGTAAACACCACCTCATCATGCACTAAAACTTACTAAAAAAAAAAAAAGATGTGAAGTTCACACATATAGAAAATGGACATTTTGTGAATACATATTACACGTATTGTAAAATAGATAGAGCTCATATGTAGAGTTTGTTTGATAAACTTTCCTACTACTTTGTCTAAATTAGAAGCAAATTGGTTGAACATTACTTCTACCTAAAATGGCAGAAAACGCACCTATCTTGGTGATGGACAGGACAGCTAGAGGGGATATGGAGGAGGCTGTTATTTTTTTTTTAATAGGTGTACTTTCACCAATTTGCTGATAATTCATTGAAAGTAGATGATCGGTACAATTGCTGCCAATGCATTTTTTAAAGCTGTATTGTCATGAGTCAAATTTGATCATGTTAGGTTCTTGCATAGGTCCTATAGCATTGATAAGTTTCCACCCTCTTTCCTACATACACACATCTCTCCTGCATACACACAACTCTACTACTATCACACACGCAATTTTCCGAAATACACACACAACTCTCCTCCATACACAAACACAGCTCTAACACATATAGCTTTTCTACAGCTTTGAAGTATGCACTCACACCTCTGTTACATACACGCACTGTTTTGCTACATACTTGTACACAGCTTTCTTACATACACCAACAGCTCTCTTATATACTCATGCAGCTCCACACACACAAACACTTATATATATATATATATATATATATGTACACTCATCCATCGTATACATTACCACATCTTGAAATTCCTTCCAGGAATGTGACTGATCACATGACCTGAAAGGTTCAATGGCTAATCAACAACTTTGTTTGATTGGGACCCTATCCATGCCACCTCACATATCAGGAGTGTCGTTCTTCTTTTCATAAAGAGGTCCAAGGGCTAGTCTTGCAGAAGTTTTTTCAGCTACACAGGATGCGCAACATCCGTGCAAGTCCTGGTGACTTTCTCCCCTGCACTGCACCGATCAGATAGATCAGTGTGGGGCAGGAGAAAGGAGAACAGTTCTTTCAGTGATCATGAAGGATGCTGTCAGTGTTTTCCTCCATCAGAATAAGCAGCCTCTAGACTGTAAGAAACACACACATTTTAACATCATTTTGATTGTCTAAAATTTACTGCAGCTAAAAATTACATTTGGTTTACAATGCATTTTGCCAGATATGTTGTCACTTGTCAAAGCTAAGAATTTTACATGCTGGCTTTTTTTATGGCACATTTAGCACTGATAAGTTGTCACACTCTTGCTTAATATGTTAACATTCTGTCTGTAAACTGTATATGCATAGCTACCTTTTTGAAGCAATATTGAGATTTACTTAAGAACGTGGGGCCCAATAAATACCATCAATGGTGCCCAGTCCAAGAGATGGTGGATCCTATAGGTAAACACCACCTCATCATGCACTAAAACTTACTAAAAAAAAAAAAGATGTGAAGTTCACACATATAGAAAATGGACATTTTGTGAATACATATTACACGTATTGTAAAATAGATAGAGCTCATATGTAGAGTTTGTTTGATAAACTTTCCTACTACTTTGTCTAAATTAGAAGCAAATTGGTTGAACATTACTTCTACCTAAAATGGCAGAAAACGCACCTATCTTGGTGATGGACAGGACAGCTAGAGGGGATATGGAGGAGGCTGTTATTTTTTTTTTAATAGGTGTACTTTCACCAATTTGCTGATAATTCATTGAAAGTAGATGATCGGTACAATTGCTGCCAATGCATTTTTTAAAGCTGTATTGTCATGAGTCAAATTTGATCATGTTAGGTTCTTGCATAGGTCCTATAGCATTGATAAGTTTCCACCCTCTTTCCTACATACACACATCTCTCCTGCATACACACAACTCTACTACTATCACACACGCAATTTTCCGAAATACACACACAACTCTCCTCCATACACAAACACAGTTCTAACACATATAGCTTTTCTACAGCTTTGAAGTATGCACTCACACCTCTGTTACATACACGCACTGTTTTGCTACATACTTGTACACAGCTTTCTTACATACACCAACAGCTCTCTTATATACTCATGCAGCTCCACACACACAAACACTTATATATATATATATATATATATATATATATATGTACACTCATCCATCGTATACATTACCACATCTTGAAATTCCTTCCAGGAATGTGACTGATCACATGACCTGAAAGGTTCAATGGCTAATCAACAACTTTGTTTGATTGGGACCCTATCCATGCCACCTCACATATCAGGAGTGTCGTTCTTCTTTTCATAAAGAGGTCCAAGGGCTAGTCTTGCAGAAGTTTTTTCAGCTACACAGGATGCGCAACATCCGTGCAAGTCCTGGTGACTTTCTCCCCTGCACTGCACCGATCAGATAGATCAGTGTGGGGCAGGAGAAAGGAGAACAGTTCTTTCAGTGATCATGAAGGATGCTGTCAGTGTTTTCCTCCATCAGAATAAGCAGCCTCTAGACTGTAAGAAACACACACATTTTAACATCATTTTGATTGTCTGAAATTTACTGCAGCTAAAAATTACATTTGGTTTACAATGCATTTTGCCAGATATGTTGTCACTTGTCAAAGCTAAGAATTTTACATGCTGGGTTTTTTTATGGCACATTTAGCACTGATAAGTTGTCACACTCTTGCTTAATATGTTAACATTCTGTCTGTAAACTGTATATGCATAGCTACCTTTTTGAAGCAATATTGAGATTTACTTAAGAACGTGGGGCCCAATAAATACCATCAATGGTGCCCAGTCCAAGAGATGGTGGATCCTATAGGTAAACACCACCTCATCATGCACTAAAACTTACTAAAAAAAAAAAAAGATGTGAAGTTCACACATATAGAAAATGGACATTTTGTGAATACATATTACACGTATTGTAAAATAGATAGAGCTCATATGTAGAGTTTGTTTGATAAACTTTCCTACTACTTTGTCTAAATTAGAAGCAAATTGGTTGAACATTACTTCTACCTAAAATGGCAGAAAACGCACCTATCTTGGTGATGGACAGGACAGCTAGAGGGGATATGGAGGAGGCTGTTATTTTTTTTTTAATAGGTGTACTTTCACCAATTTGCTGATAATTCATTGAAAGTAGATGATCGGTACAATTGCTGCCAATGCATTTTTTAAAGCTGTATTGTCATGAGTCAAATTTGATCATGTTAGGTTCTTGCATAGGTCCTATAGCATTGATAAGTTTCCACCCTCTTTCCTACATACACACATCTCTCCTGCATACACACAACTCTACTACTATCACACACGCAATTTTCCGAAATACACACACAACTCTCCTCCATACACAAACACAGCTCTAACACATATAGCTTTTCTACAGCTTTGAAGTATGCACTCACACCTCTGTTACATACACGCACTGTTTTGCTACATACTTGTACACAGCTTTCTTACATACACCAACAGCTCTCTTATATACTCATGCAGCTCCACACACACAAACACTTATATATATATATATATATATATATATGTACACTCATCCATCGTATACATTACCACATCTTGAAATTCCTTCCAGGAATGTGACTGATCACATGACCTGAAAGGTTCAATGGCTAATCAACAACTTTGTTTGATTGGGACCCTATCCATGTCACCTCACATATCAGGAGTGTCGTTCTTCTTTTCATAAAGAGGTCCAAGGGCTAGTCTTGCAGAAGTTTTTTCAGCTACACAGGATGCGCAACATCCGTGCAAGTCCTGGTGACTTTCTCCCCTGCACTGCACCGATCAGATAGATCAGTGTGGGGCAGGAGAAAGGAGAACAGTTCTTTCAGTGATCATGAAGGATGCTGTCAGTGTTTTCCTCCATCAGAATAAGCAGCCTCTAGACTGTAAGAAACACACACATTTTAACATCATTTTGATTGTCTAAAATTTACTGCAGCTAAAAATTACATTTGGTTTACAATGCATTTTGCCAGATATGTTGTCACTTGTCAAAGCTAAGAATTTTACATGCTGGGTTTTTTTATGGCACATTTAGCACTGATAAGTTGTCACACTCTTGCTTAATATGTTAACATTCTGTCTGTAAACTGTATATGCATAGCTACCTTTTTGAAGCAATATTGAGATTTACTTAAGAACGTGGGGCCCAATAAATACCATCAATGGTGCCCAGTCCAAGAGATGGTGGATCCTATAGGTAAACACCACCTCATCATGCACTAAAACTTACTAAAAAAAAAAAAAGATGTGAAGTTCACACATATAGAAAATGGACATTTTGTGAATACATATTACACGTATTGTAAAATAGATAGAGCTCATATGTAGAGTTTGTTTGATAAACTTTCCTACTACTTTGTCTAAATTAGAAGCAAATTGGTTGAACATTACTTCTACCTAAAATGGCAGAAAACGCACCTATCTTGGTGATGGACAGGACAGCTAGAGGGGATATGGAGGAGGCTGTTATTTTTTTTTTAATAGGTGTACTTTCACCAATTTGCTGATAATTCATTGAAAGTAGATGATCGGTACAATTGCTGCCAATGCATTTTTTAAAGCTGTATTGTCATGAGTCAAATTTGATCATGTTAGGTTCTTGCATAGGTCCTATAGCATTGATAAGTTTCCACCCTCTTTCCTACATACACACATCTCTCCTGCATACACACAACTCTACTACTATCACACACGCAATTTTCCGAAATACACACACAACTCTCCTCCATACACAAACACAGCTCTAACACATATAGCTTTTCTACAGCTTTGAAGTATGCACTCACACCTCTGTTACATACACGCACTGTTTTGCTACATACTTGTACACAGCTTTCTTACATACACCAACAGCTCTCTTATATACTCATGCAGCTCCACACACACAAACACTTATATATATATATATATATATATGTACACTCATCCATCGTATACATTACCACATCTTGAAATTCCTTCCAGGAATGTGACTGATCACATGACCTGAAAGGTTCAATGGCTAATCAACAACTTTGTTTGATTGGGACCCTATCCATGCCACCTCACATATCAGGAGTGTCGTTCTTCTTTTCATAAAGAGGTCCAAGGGCTAGTCTTGCAGAAGTTTTTTCAGCTACACAGGATGCGCAACATCCGTGCAAGTCCTGGTGACTTTCTCCCCTGCACTGCACCGATCAGATAGATCAGTGTGGGGCAGGAGAAAGGAGAACAGTTCTTTCAGTGATCATGAAGGATGCTGTCAGTGTTTTCCTCCATCAGAATAAGCAGCCTCTAGACTGTAAGAAACACACACATTTTAACATCATTTTGATTGTCTAAAATTTACTGCAGCTAAAAATTACATTTGGTTTACAATGCATTTTGCCAGATATGTTGTCACTTGTCAAAGCTAAGAATTTTACATGCTGGGTTTTTTTATGGCACATTTAGCACTGATAAGTTGTCACACTCTTGCTTAATATGTTAACATTCTGTCTGTAAACTGTATATGCATAGCTACCTTTTTGAAGCAATATTGAGATTTACTTAAGAACGTGGGGCCCAATAAATACCATCAATGGTGCCCAGTCCAAGAGATGGTGGATCCTATAGGTAAACACCACCTCATCATGCACTAAAACTTACTAAAAAAAAAAAAAGATGTGAAGTTCACACATATAGAAAATGGACATTTTGTGAATACATATTACACGTATTGTAAAATAGATAGAGCTCATATGTAGAGTTTGTTTGATAAACTTTCCTACTACTTTGTCTAAATTAGAAGCAAATTGGTTGAACATTACTTCTACCTAAAATGGCAGAAAACGCACCTATCTTGGTGATGGACAGGACAGCTAGAGGGGATATGGAGGAGGCTGTTATTTTTTTTTTAATAGGTGTACTTTCACCAATTTGCTGATAATTCATTGAAAGTAGATGATCGGTACAATTGCTGCCAATGCATTTTTTAAAGCTGTATTGTCATGAGTCAAATTTGATCATGTTAGGTTCTTGCATAGGTCCTATAGCATTGATAAGTTTCCACCCTCTTTCCTACATACACACATCTCTCCTGCATACACACAACTCTACTACTATCACACACGCAATTTTCCGAAATACACACACAACTCTCCTCCATACACAAACACAGTTCTAACACATATAGCTTTTCTACAGCTTTGAAGTATGCACTCACACCTCTGTTACATACACGCACTGTTTTGCTACATACTTGTACACAGCTTTCTTACATACCATACACCAACAGCTCTCTTATATACTCATGCAGCTCCACACACACAAACACTTATATATATATATATATATGTACACTCATCCATCGTATACATTACCACATCTTGAAATTCCTTCCAGGAATGTGACTGATCACATGACCTGAAAGGTTCAATGGCTAATCAACAACTTTGTTTGATTGGGACCCTATCCATGCCACCTCACATATCAGGAGTGTCGTTCTTCTTTTCATAAAGAGGTCCAAGGGCTAGTCTTGCAGAAGTTTTTTCAGCTACACAGGATGCGCAACATCCGTGCAAGTCCTGGTGACTTTCTCCCCTGCACTGCACCGATCAGATAGATCAGTGTGGGGCAGGAGAAAGGAGAACAGTTCTTTCAGTGATCATGAAGGATGCTGTCAGTGTTTTCCTCCATCAGAATAAGCAGCCTCTAGACTGTAAGAAACACACACATTTTAACATCATTTTGATTGTCTAAAATTTACTGCAGCTAAAAATTACATTTGGTTTACAATGCATTTTGCCAGATATGTTGTCACTTGTCAAAGCTAAGAATTTTACATGCTGGGTTTTTTTATGGCACATTTAGCACTGATAAGTTGTCACACTCTTGCTTAATATGTTAACATTCTGTCTGTAAACTGTATATGCATAGCTACCTTTTTGAAGCAATATTGAGATTTACTTAAGAACGTGGGGCCCAATAAATACCATCAATGGTGCCCAGTCCAAGAGATGGTGGATCCTATAGGTAAACACCACCTCATCATGCACTAAAACTTACTAAAAAAAAAAAAAGATGTGAAGTTCACACATATAGAAAATGGACATTTTGTGAATACATATTACACGTATTGTAAAATAGATAGAGCTCATATGTAGAGTTTGTTTGATAAACTTTCCTACTACTTTGTCTAAATTAGAAGCAAATTGGTTGAACATTACTTCTACCTAAAATGGCAGAAAACGCACCTATCTTGGTGATGGACAGGACAGCTAGAGGGGATATGGAGGAGGCTGTTATTTTTTTTTTAATAGGTGTACTTTCACCAATTTGCTGATAATTCATTGAAAGTAGATGATCGGTACAATTGCTGCCAATGCATTTTTTAAAGCTGTATTGTCATGAGTCAAATTTGATCATGTTAGGTTCTTGCATAGGTCCTATAGCATTGATAAGTTTCCACCCTCTTTCCTACATACACACATCTCTCCTGCATACACACAACTCTACTACTATCACACACGCAATTTTCCGAAATACACACACAACTCTCCTCCATACACAAACACAGCTCTAACACATATAGCTTTTCTACAGCTTTGAAGTATGCACTCACACCTCTGTTACATACACGCACTGTTTTGCTACATACTTGTACACAGCTTTCTTACATACACCAACAGCTCTCTTATATACTCATGCAGCTCCACACACACAAACACTTATATATATATATATATATATATGTACACTCATCCATCGTATACATTACCACATCTTGAAATTCCTTCCAGGAATGTGACTGATCACATGACCTGAAAGGTTCAATGGCTAATCAACAACTTTGTTTGATTGGGACCCTATCCATGCCACCTCACATATCAGGAGTGTCGTTCTTCTTTTCATAAAGAGGTCCAAGGGCTAGTCTTGCAGAAGTTTTTTCAGCTACACAGGATGCGCAACATCCGTGCAAGTCCTGGTGACTTTCTCCCCTGCACTGCACCGATCAGATAGATCAGTGTGGGGCAGGAGAAAGGAGAACAGTTCTTTCAGTGATCATGAAGGATGCTGTCAGTGTTTTCCTCCATCAGAATAAGCAGCCTCTAGACTGTAAGAAACACACACATTTTAACATCATTTTGATTGTCTGAAATTTACTGCAGCTAAAAATTACATTTGGTTTACAATGCATTTTGCCAGATATGTTGTCACTTGTCAAAGCTAAGAATTTTACATGCTGGGTTTTTTTATGGCACATTTAGCACTGATAAGTTGTCACACTCTTGCTTAATATGTTAACATTCTGTCTGTAAACTGTATATGCATAGCTACCTTTTTGAAGCAATATTGAGATTTACTTAAGAACGTGGGGCCCAATAAATACCATCAATGGTGCCCAGTCCAAGAGATGGTGGATCCTATAGGTAAACACCACCTCATCATGCACTAAAACTTACTAAAAAAAAAAAAAGATGTGAAGTTCACACATATAGAAAATGGACATTTTGTGAATACATATTACACGTATTGTAAAATAGATAGAGCTCATATGTAGAGTTTGTTTGATAAACTTTCCTACTACTTTGTCTAAATTAGAAGCAAATTGGTTGAACATTACTTCTACCTAAAATGGCAGAAAACGCACCTATCTTGGTGATGGACAGGACAGCTAGAGGGGATATGGAGGAGGCTGTTATTTTTTTTTTAATAGGTGTACTTTCACCAATTTGCTGATAATTCATTGAAAGTAGATGATCGGTACAATTGCTGCCAATGCATTTTTTAAAGCTGTATTGTCATGAGTCAAATTTGATCATGTTAGGTTCTTGCATAGGTCCTATAGCATTGATAAGTTTCCACCCTCTTTCCTACATACACACATCTCTCCTGCATACACACAACTCTACTACTATCACACACGCAATTTTCCGAAATACACACACAACTCTCCTCCATACACAAACACAGCTCTAACACATATAGCTTTTCTACAGCTTTGAAGTATGCACTCACACCTCTGTTACATACACGCACTGTTTTGCTACATACTTGTACACAGCTTTCTTACATACACCAACAGCTCTCTTATATACTCATGCAGCTCCACACACACAAACACTTATATATATATATATATATATATATGTACACTCATCCATCGTATACATTACCACATCTTGAAATTCCTTCCAGGAATGTGACTGATCACATGACCTGAAAGGTTCAATGGCTAATCAACAACTTTGTTTGATTGGGACCCTATCCATGCCACCTCACATATCAGGAGTGTCGTTCTTCTTTTCATAAAGAGGTCCAAGGGCTAGTCTTGCAGAAGTTTTTTCAGCTACACAGGATGCGCAACATCCGTGCAAGTCCTGGTGACTTTCTCCCCTGCACTGCACCGATCAGATAGATCAGTGTGGGGCAGGAGAAAGGAGAACAGTTCTTTCAGTGATCATGAAGGATGCTGTCAGTGTTTTCCTCCATCAGAATAAGCAGCCTCTAGACTGTAAGAAACACACACATTTTAACATCATTTTGATTGTCTAAAATTTACTGCAGCTAAAAATTACATTTGGTTTACAATGCATTTTGCCAGATATGTTGTCACTTGTCAAAGCTAAGAATTTTACATGCTGGCTTTTTTTATGGCACATTTAGCACTGATAAGTTGTCACACTCTTGCTTAATATGTTAACATTCTGTCTGTAAACTGTATATGCATAGCTACCTTTTTGAAGCAATATTGAGATTTACTTAAGAACGTGGGGCCCAATAAATACCATCAATGGTGCCCAGTCCAAGAGATGGTGGATCCTATAGGTAAACACCACCTCATCATGCACTAAAACTTACTAAAAAAAAAAAAGATGTGAAGTTCACACATATAGAAAATGGACATTTTGTGAATACATATTACACGTATTGTAAAATAGATAGAGCTCATATGTAGAGTTTGTTTGATAAACTTTCCTACTACTTTGTCTAAATTAGAAGCAAATTGGTTGAACATTACTTCTACCTAAAATGGCAGAAAACGCACCTATCTTGGTGATGGACAGGACAGCTAGAGGGGATATGGAGGAGGCTGTTATTTTTTTTTTAATAGGTGTACTTTCACCAATTTGCTGATAATTCATTGAAAGTAGATGATCGGTACAATTGCTGCCAATGCATTTTTTAAAGCTGTATTGTCATGAGTCAAATTTGATCATGTTAGGTTCTTGCATAGGTCCTATAGCATTGATAAGTTTCCACCCTCTTTCCTACATACACACATCTCTCCTGCATACACACAACTCTACTACTATCACACACGCAATTTTCCGAAATACACACACAACTCTCCTCCATACACAAACACAGTTCTAACACATATAGCTTTTCTACAGCTTTGAAGTATGCACTCACACCTCTGTTACATACACGCACTGTTTTGCTACATACTTGTACACAGCTTTCTTACATACACCAACAGCTCTCTTATATACTCATGCAGCTCCACACACACAAACACTTATATATATATATATATATATATATATATATATGTACACTCATCCATCGTATACATTACCACATCTTGAAATTCCTTCCAGGAATGTGACTGATCACATGACCTGAAAGGTTCAATGGCTAATCAACAACTTTGTTTGATTGGGACCCTATCCATGCCACCTCACATATCAGGAGTGTCGTTCTTCTTTTCATAAAGAGGTCCAAGGGCTAGTCTTGCAGAAGTTTTTTCAGCTACACAGGATGCGCAACATCCGTGCAAGTCCTGGTGACTTTCTCCCCTGCACTGCACCGATCAGATAGATCAGTGTGGGGCAGGAGAAAGGAGAACAGTTCTTTCAGTGATCATGAAGGATGCTGTCAGTGTTTTCCTCCATCAGAATAAGCAGCCTCTAGACTGTAAGAAACACACACATTTTAACATCATTTTGATTGTCTGAAATTTACTGCAGCTAAAAATTACATTTGGTTTACAATGCATTTTGCCAGATATGTTGTCACTTGTCAAAGCTAAGAATTTTACATGCTGGGTTTTTTTATGGCACATTTAGCACTGATAAGTTGTCACACTCTTGCTTAATATGTTAACATTCTGTCTGTAAACTGTATATGCATAGCTACCTTTTTGAAGCAATATTGAGATTTACTTAAGAACGTGGGGCCCAATAAATACCATCAATGGTGCCCAGTCCAAGAGATGGTGGATCCTATAGGTAAACACCACCTCATCATGCACTAAAACTTACTAAAAAAAAAAAAAGATGTGAAGTTCACACATATAGAAAATGGACATTTTGTGAATACATATTACACGTATTGTAAAATAGATAGAGCTCATATGTAGAGTTTGTTTGATAAACTTTCCTACTACTTTGTCTAAATTAGAAGCAAATTGGTTGAACATTACTTCTACCTAAAATGGCAGAAAACGCACCTATCTTGGTGATGGACAGGACAGCTAGAGGGGATATGGAGGAGGCTGTTATTTTTTTTTTAATAGGTGTACTTTCACCAATTTGCTGATAATTCATTGAAAGTAGATGATCGGTACAATTGCTGCCAATGCATTTTTTAAAGCTGTATTGTCATGAGTCAAATTTGATCATGTTAGGTTCTTGCATAGGTCCTATAGCATTGATAAGTTTCCACCCTCTTTCCTACATACACACATCTCTCCTGCATACACACAACTCTACTACTATCACACACGCAATTTTCCGAAATACACACACAACTCTCCTCCATACACAAACACAGCTCTAACACATATAGCTTTTCTACAGCTTTGAAGTATGCACTCACACCTCTGTTACATACACGCACTGTTTTGCTACATACTTGTACACAGCTTTCTTACATACACCAACAGCTCTCTTATATACTCATGCAGCTCCACACACACAAACACTTATATATATATATATATATATATATGTACACTCATCCATCGTATACATTACCACATCTTGAAATTCCTTCCAGGAATGTGACTGATCACATGACCTGAAAGGTTCAATGGCTAATCAACAACTTTGTTTGATTGGGACCCTATCCATGTCACCTCACATATCAGGAGTGTCGTTCTTCTTTTCATAAAGAGGTCCAAGGGCTAGTCTTGCAGAAGTTTTTTCAGCTACACAGGATGCGCAACATCCGTGCAAGTCCTGGTGACTTTCTCCCCTGCACTGCACCGATCAGATAGATCAGTGTGGGGCAGGAGAAAGGAGAACAGTTCTTTCAGTGATCATGAAGGATGCTGTCAGTGTTTTCCTCCATCAGAATAAGCAGCCTCTAGACTGTAAGAAACACACACATTTTAACATCATTTTGATTGTCTAAAATTTACTGCAGCTAAAAATTACATTTGGTTTACAATGCATTTTGCCAGATATGTTGTCACTTGTCAAAGCTAAGAATTTTACATGCTGGGTTTTTTTATGGCACATTTAGCACTGATAAGTTGTCACACTCTTGCTTAATATGTTAACATTCTGTCTGTAAACTGTATATGCATAGCTACCTTTTTGAAGCAATATTGAGATTTACTTAAGAACGTGGGGCCCAATAAATACCATCAATGGTGCCCAGTCCAAGAGATGGTGGATCCTATAGGTAAACACCACCTCATCATGCACTAAAACTTACTAAAAAAAAAAAAAGATGTGAAGTTCACACATATAGAAAATGGACATTTTGTGAATACATATTACACGTATTGTAAAATAGATAGAGCTCATATGTAGAGTTTGTTTGATAAACTTTCCTACTACTTTGTCTAAATTAGAAGCAAATTGGTTGAACATTACTTCTACCTAAAATGGCAGAAAACGCACCTATCTTGGTGATG
This sequence comes from Phyllobates terribilis, assembly GCF_046119375.1. Lineage (NCBI taxonomy): Eukaryota > Metazoa > Chordata > Amphibia > Anura > Dendrobatidae > Phyllobates > Phyllobates terribilis. The sequence goes on from NW_027367534.1 coordinate 36,788, forward strand.
GACAGGACAGCTAGAGGGGATATGGAGGAGGCTGTTATTTTTTTTTTAATAGGTGTACTTTCACCAATTTGCTGATAATTCATTGAAAGTAGATGATCGGTACAATTGCTGCCAATGCATTTTTTAAAGCTGTATTGTCATGAGTCAAATTTGATCATGTTAGGTTCTTGCATAGGTCCTATAGCATTGATAAGTTTCCACCCTCTTTCCTACATACACACATCTCTCCTGCATACACACAACTCTACTACTATCACACACGCAATTTTCCGAAATACACACACAACTCTCCTCCATACACAAACACAGCTCTAACACATATAGCTTTTCTACAGCTTTGAAGTATGCACTCACACCTCTGTTACATACACGCACTGTTTTGCTACATACTTGTACACAGCTTTCTTACATACACCAACAGCTCTCTTATATACTCATGCAGCTCCACACACACAAACACTTATATATATATATATATATATATATGTACACTCATCCATCGTATACATTACCACATCTTGAAATTCCTTCCAGGAATGTGACTGATCACATGACCTGAAAGGTTCAATGGCTAATCAACAACTTTGTTTGATTGGGACCCTATCCATGCCACCTCACATATCAGGAGTGTCGTTCTTCTTTTCATAAAGAGGTCCAAGGGCTAGTCTTGCAGAAGTTTTTTCAGCTACACAGGATGCGCAACATCCGTGCAAGTCCTGGTGACTTTCTCCCCTGCACTGCACCGATCAGATAGATCAGTGTGGGGCAGGAGAAAGGAGAACAGTTCTTTCAGTGATCATGAAGGATGCTGTCAGTGTTTTCCTCCATCAGAATAAGCAGCCTCTAGACTGTAAGAAACACACACATTTTAACATCATTTTGATTGTCTAAAATTTACTGCAGCTAAAAATTACATTTGGTTTACAATGCATTTTGCCAGATATGTTGTCACTTGTCAAAGCTAAGAATTTTACATGCTGGGTTTTTTTATGGCACATTTAGCACTGATAAGTTGTCACACTCTTGCTTAATATGTTAACATTCTGTCTGTAAACTGTATATGCATAGCTACCTTTTTGAAGCAATATTGAGATTTACTTAAGAACGTGGGGCCCAATAAATACCATCAATGGTGCCCAGTCCAAGAGATGGTGGATCCTATAGGTAAACACCACCTCATCATGCACTAAAACTTACTAAAAAAAAAAAAAGATGTGAAGTTCACACATATAGAAAATGGACATTTTGTGAATACATATTACACGTATTGTAAAATAGATAGAGCTCATATGTAGAGTTTGTTTGATAAACTTTCCTACTACTTTGTCTAAATTAGAAGCAAATTGGTTGAACATTACTTCTACCTAAAATGGCAGAAAACGCACCTATCTTGGTGATGGACAGGACAGCTAGAGGGGATATGGAGGAGGCTGTTATTTTTTTTTTAATAGGTGTACTTTCACCAATTTGCTGATAATTCATTGAAAGTAGATGATCGGTACAATTGCTGCCAATGCATTTTTTAAAGCTGTATTGTCATGAGTCAAATTTGATCATGTTAGGTTCTTGCATAGGTCCTATAGCATTGATAAGTTTCCACCCTCTTTCCTACATACACACATCTCTCCTGCATACACACAACTCTACTACTATCACACACGCAATTTTCCGAAATACACACACAACTCTCCTCCATACACAAACACAGTTCTAACACATATAGCTTTTCTACAGCTTTGAAGTATGCACTCACACCTCTGTTACATACACGCACTGTTTTGCTACATACTTGTACACAGCTTTCTTACATACCATACACCAACAGCTCTCTTATATACTCATGCAGCTCCACACACACAAACACTTATATATATATATATATATGTACACTCATCCATCGTATACATTACCACATCTTGAAATTCCTTCCAGGAATGTGACTGATCACATGACCTGAAAGGTTCAATGGCTAATCAACAACTTTGTTTGATTGGGACCCTATCCATGCCACCTCACATATCAGGAGTGTCGTTCTTCTTTTCATAAAGAGGTCCAAGGGCTAGTCTTGCAGAAGTTTTTTCAGCTACACAGGATGCGCAACATCCGTGCAAGTCCTGGTGACTTTCTCCCCTGCACTGCACCGATCAGATAGATCAGTGTGGGGCAGGAGAAAGGAGAACAGTTCTTTCAGTGATCATGAAGGATGCTGTCAGTGTTTTCCTCCATCAGAATAAGCAGCCTCTAGACTGTAAGAAACACACACATTTTAACATCATTTTGATTGTCTAAAATTTACTGCAGCTAAAAATTACATTTGGTTTACAATGCATTTTGCCAGATATGTTGTCACTTGTCAAAGCTAAGAATTTTACATGCTGGGTTTTTTTATGGCACATTTAGCACTGATAAGTTGTCACACTCTTGCTTAATATGTTAACATTCTGTCTGTAAACTGTATATGCATAGCTACCTTTTTGAAGCAATATTGAGATTTACTTAAGAACGTGGGGCCCAATAAATACCATCAATGGTGCCCAGTCCAAGAGATGGTGGATCCTATAGGTAAACACCACCTCATCATGCACTAAAACTTACTAAAAAAAAAAAAAGATGTGAAGTTCACACATATAGAAAATGGACATTTTGTGAATACATATTACACGTATTGTAAAATAGATAGAGCTCATATGTAGAGTTTGTTTGATAAACTTTCCTACTACTTTGTCTAAATTAGAAGCAAATTGGTTGAACATTACTTCTACCTAAAATGGCAGAAAACGCACCTATCTTGGTGATGGACAGGACAGCTAGAGGGGATATGGAGGAGGCTGTTATTTTTTTTTTAATAGGTGTACTTTCACCAATTTGCTGATAATTCATTGAAAGTAGATGATCGGTACAATTGCTGCCAATGCATTTTTTAAAGCTGTATTGTCATGAGTCAAATTTGATCATGTTAGGTTCTTGCATAGGTCCTATAGCATTGATAAGTTTCCACCCTCTTTCCTACATACACACATCTCTCCTGCATACACACAACTCTACTACTATCACACACGCAATTTTCCGAAATACACACACAACTCTCCTCCATACACAAACACAGCTCTAACACATATAGCTTTTCTACAGCTTTGAAGTATGCACTCACACCTCTGTTACATACACGCACTGTTTTGCTACATACTTGTACACAGCTTTCTTACATACACCAACAGCTCTCTTATATACTCATGCAGCTCCACACACACAAACACTTATATATATATATATATATATATGTACACTCATCCATCGTATACATTACCACATCTTGAAATTCCTTCCAGGAATGTGACTGATCACATGACCTGAAAGGTTCAATGGCTAATCAACAACTTTGTTTGATTGGGACCCTATCCATGCCACCTCACATATCAGGAGTGTCGTTCTTCTTTTCATAAAGAGGTCCAAGGGCTAGTCTTGCAGAAGTTTTTTCAGCTACACAGGATGCGCAACATCCGTGCAAGTCCTGGTGACTTTCTCCCCTGCACTGCACCGATCAGATAGATCAGTGTGGGGCAGGAGAAAGGAGAACAGTTCTTTCAGTGATCATGAAGGATGCTGTCAGTGTTTTCCTCCATCAGAATAAGCAGCCTCTAGACTGTAAGAAACACACACATTTTAACATCATTTTGATTGTCTAAAATTTACTGCAGCTAAAAATTACATTTGGTTTACAATGCATTTTGCCAGATATGTTGTCACTTGTCAAAGCTAAGAATTTTACATGCTGGGTTTTTTTATGGCACATTTAGCACTGATAAGTTGTCACACTCTTGCTTAATATGTTAACATTCTGTCTGTAAACTGTATATGCATAGCTACCTTTTTGAAGCAATATTGAGATTTACTTAAGAACGTGGGGCCCAATAAATACCATCAATGGTGCCCAGTCCAAGAGATGGTGGATCCTATAGGTAAACACCACCTCATCATGCACTAAAACTTACTAAAAAAAAAAAAAGATGTGAAGTTCACACATATAGAAAATGGACATTTTGTGAATACATATTACACGTATTGTAAAATAGATAGAGCTCATATGTAGAGTTTGTTTGATAAACTTTCCTACTACTTTGTCTAAATTAGAAGCAAATTGGTTGAACATTACTTCTACCTAAAATGGCAGAAAACGCACCTATCTTGGTGATGGACAGGACAGCTAGAGGGGATATGGAGGAGGCTGTTATTTTTTTTTTAATAGGTGTACTTTCACCAATTTGCTGATAATTCATTGAAAGTAGATGATCGGTACAATTGCTGCCAATGCATTTTTTAAAGCTGTATTGTCATGAGTCAAATTTGATCATGTTAGGTTCTTGCATAGGTCCTATAGCATTGATAAGTTTCCACCCTCTTTCCTACATACACACATCTCTCCTGCATACACACAACTCTACTACTATCACACACGCAATTTTCCGAAATACACACACAACTCTCCTCCATACACAAACACAGTTCTAACACATATAGCTTTTCTACAGCTTTGAAGTATGCACTCACACCTCTGTTACATACACGCACTGTTTTGCTACATACTTGTACACAGCTTTCTTACATACCATACACCAACAGCTCTCTTATATACTCATGCAGCTCCACACACACAAACACTTATATATATATATATATATGTACACTCATCCATCGTATACATTACCACATCTTGAAATTCCTTCCAGGAATGTGACTGATCACATGACCTGAAAGGTTCAATGGCTAATCAACAACTTTGTTTGATTGGGACCCTATCCATGCCACCTCACATATCAGGAGTGTCGTTCTTCTTTTCATAAAGAGGTCCAAGGGCTAGTCTTGCAGAAGTTTTTTCAGCTACACAGGATGCGCAACATCCGTGCAAGTCCTGGTGACTTTCTCCCCTGCACTGCACCGATCAGATAGATCAGTGTGGGGCAGGAGAAAGGAGAACAGTTCTTTCAGTGATCATGAAGGATGCTGTCAGTGTTTTCCTCCATCAGAATAAGCAGCCTCTAGACTGTAAGAAACACACACATTTTAACATCATTTTGATTGTCTAAAATTTACTGCAGCTAAAAATTACATTTGGTTTACAATGCATTTTGCCAGATATGTTGTCACTTGTCAAAGCTAAGAATTTTACATGCTGGGTTTTTTTATGGCACATTTAGCACTGATAAGTTGTCACACTCTTGCTTAATATGTTAACATTCTGTCTGTAAACTGTATATGCATAGCTACCTTTTTGAAGCAATATTGAGATTTACTTAAGAACGTGGGGCCCAATAAATACCATCAATGGTGCCCAGTCCAAGAGATGGTGGATCCTATAGGTAAACACCACCTCATCATGCACTAAAACTTACTAAAAAAAAAAAAAGATGTGAAGTTCACACATATAGAAAATGGACATTTTGTGAATACATATTACACGTATTGTAAAATAGATAGAGCTCATATGTAGAGTTTGTTTGATAAACTTTCCTACTACTTTGTCTAAATTAGAAGCAAATTGGTTGAACATTACTTCTACCTAAAATGGCAGAAAACGCACCTATCTTGGTGATGGACAGGACAGCTAGAGGGGATATGGAGGAGGCTGTTATTTTTTTTTTAATAGGTGTACTTTCACCAATTTGCTGATAATTCATTGAAAGTAGATGATCGGTACAATTGCTGCCAATGCATTTTTTAAAGCTGTATTGTCATGAGTCAAATTTGATCATGTTAGGTTCTTGCATAGGTCCTATAGCATTGATAAGTTTCCACCCTCTTTCCTACATACACACATCTCTCCTGCATACACACAACTCTACTACTATCACACACGCAATTTTCCGAAATACACACACAACTCTCCTCCATACACAAACACAGTTCTAACACATATAGCTTTTCTACAGCTTTGAAGTATGCACTCACACCTCTGTTACATACACGCACTGTTTTGCTACATACTTGTACACAGCTTTCTTACATACCATACACCAACAGCTCTCTTATATACTCATGCAGCTCCACACACACAAACACTTATATATATATATATATATGTACACTCATCCATCGTATACATTACCACATCTTGAAATTCCTTCCAGGAATGTGACTGATCACATGACCTGAAAGGTTCAATGGCTAATCAACAACTTTGTTTGATTGGGACCCTATCCATGCCACCTCACATATCAGGAGTGTCGTTCTTCTTTTCATAAAGAGGTCCAAGGGCTAGTCTTGCAGAAGTTTTTTCAGCTACACAGGATGCGCAACATCCGTGCAAGTCCTGGTGACTTTCTCCCCTGCACTGCACCGATCAGATAGATCAGTGTGGGGCAGGAGAAAGGAGAACAGTTCTTTCAGTGATCATGAAGGATGCTGTCAGTGTTTTCCTCCATCAGAATAAGCAGCCTCTAGACTGTAAGAAACACACACATTTTAACATCATTTTGATTGTCTAAAATTTACTGCAGCTAAAAATTACATTTGGTTTACAATGCATTTTGCCAGATATGTTGTCACTTGTCAAAGCTAAGAATTTTACATGCTGGCTTTTTTTATGGCACATTTAGCACTGATAAGTTGTCACACTCTTGCTTAATATGTTAACATTCTGTCTGTAAACTGTATATGCATAGCTACCTTTTTGAAGCAATATTGAGATTTACTTAAGAACGTGGGGCCCAATAAATACCATCAATGGTGCCCAGTCCAAGAGATGGTGGATCCTATAGGTAAACACCACCTCATCATGCACTAAAACTTACTAAAAAAAAAAAAGATGTGAAGTTCACACATATAGAAAATGGACATTTTGTGAATACATATTACACGTATTGTAAAATAGATAGAGCTCATATGTAGAGTTTGTTTGATAAACTTTCCTACTACTTTGTCTAAATTAGAAGCAAATTGGTTGAACATTACTTCTACCTAAAATGGCAGAAAACGCACCTATCTTGGTGATGGACAGGACAGCTAGAGGGGATATGGAGGAGGCTGTTATTTTTTTTTTAATAGGTGTACTTTCACCAATTTGCTGATAATTCATTGAAAGTAGATGATCGGTACAATTGCTGCCAATGCATTTTTTAAAGCTGTATTGTCATGAGTCAAATTTGATCATGTTAGGTTCTTGCATAGGTCCTATAGCATTGATAAGTTTCCACCCTCTTTCCTACATACACACATCTCTCCTGCATACACACAACTCTACTACTATCACACACGCAATTTTCCGAAATACACACACAACTCTCCTCCATACACAAACACAGTTCTAACACATATAGCTTTTCTACAGCTTTGAAGTATGCACTCACACCTCTGTTACATACACGCACTGTTTTGCTACATACTTGTACACAGCTTTCTTAGATACCATACACCAACAGCTCTCTTATATACTCATGCAGCTCCACACACACAAACACTTATATATATATATATATATGTACACTCATCCATCGTATACATTACCACATCTTGAAATTCCTTCCAGGAATGTGACTGATCACATGACCTGAAAGGTTCAATGGCTAATCAACAACTTTGTTTGATTGGGACCCTATCCATGCCACCTCACATATCAGGAGTGTCGTTCTTCTTTTCATAAAGAGGTCCAAGGGCTAGTCTTGCAGAAGTTTTTTCAGCTACACAGGATGCGCAACATCCGTGCAAGTCCTGGTGACTTTCTCCCCTGCACTGCACCGATCAGATAGATCAGTGTGGGGCAGGAGAAAGGAGAACAGTTCTTTCAGTGATCATGAAGGATGCTGTCAGTGTTTTCCTCCATCAGAATAAGCAGCCTCTAGACTGTAAGAAACACACACATTTTAACATCATTTTGATTGTCTAAAATTTACTGCAGCTAAAAATTACATTTGGTTTACAATGCATTTTGCCAGATATGTTGTCACTTGTCAAAGCTAAGAATTTTACATGCTGGGTTTTTTTATGGCACATTTAGCACTGATAAGTTGTCACACTCTTGCTTAATATGTTAACATTCTGTCTGTAAACTGTATATGCATAGCTACCTTTTTGAAGCAATATTGAGATTTACTTAAGAACGTGGGGCCCAATAAATACCATCAATGGTGCCCAGTCCAAGAGATGGTGGATCCTATAGGTAAACACCACCTCATCATGCACTAAAACTTACTAAAAAAAAAAAAAGATGTGAAGTTCACACATATAGAAAATGGACATTTTGTGAATACATATTACACGTATTGTAAAATAGATAGAGCTCATATGTAGAGTTTGTTTGATAAACTTTCCTACTACTTTGTCTAAATTAGAAGCAAATTGGTTGAACATTACTTCTACCTAAAATGGCAGAAAACGCACCTATCTTGGTGATGGACAGGACAGCTAGAGGGGATATGGAGGAGGCTGTTATTTTTTTTTTAATAGGTGTACTTTCACCAATTTGCTGATAATTCATTGAAAGTAGATGATCGGTACAATTGCTGCCAATGCATTTTTTAAAGCTGTATTGTCATGAGTCAAATTTGATCATGTTAGGTTCTTGCATAGGTCCTATAGCATTGATAAGTTTCCACCCTCTTTCCTACATACACACATCTCTCCTGCATACACACAACTCTACTACTATCACACACGCAATTTTCCGAAATACACACACAACTCTCCTCCATACACAAACACAGCTCTAACACATATAGCTTTTCTACAGCTTTGAAGTATGCACTCACACCTCTGTTACATACACGCACTGTTTTGCTACATACTTGTACACAGCTTTCTTACATACACCAACAGCTCTCTTATATACTCATGCAGCTCCACACACACAAACACTTATATATATATATATATATATATATATATGTACACTCATCCATCGTATACATTACCACATCTTGAAATTCCTTCCAGGAATGTGACTGATCACATGACCTGAAAGGTTCAATGGCTAATCAACAACTTTGTTTGATTGGGACCCTATCCATGCCACCTCACATATCAGGAGTGTCGTTCTTCTTTTCATAAAGAGGTCCAAGGGCTAGTCTTGCAGAAGTTTTTTCAGCTACACAGGATGCGCAACATCCGTGCAAGTCCTGGTGACTTTCTCCCCTGCACTGCACCGATCAGATAGATCAGTGTGGGGCAGGAGAAAGGAGAACAGTTCTTTCAGTGATCATGAAGGATGCTGTCAGTGTTTTCCTCCATCAGAATAAGCAGCCTCTAGACTGTAAGAAACACACACATTTTAACATCATTTTGATTGTCTAAAATTTACTGCAGCTAAAAATTACATTTGGTTTACAATGCATTTTGCCAGATATGTTGTCACTTGTCAAAGCTAAGAATTTTACATGCTGGGTTTTTTTATGGCACATTTAGCACTGATAAGTTGTCACACTCTTGCTTAATATGTTAACATTCTGTCTGTAAACTGTATATGCATAGCTACCTTTTTGAAGCAATATTGAGATTTACTTAAGAACGTGGGGCCCAATAAATACCATCAATGGTGCCCAGTCCAAGAGATGGTGGATCCTATAGGTAAACACCACCTCATCATGCACTAAAACTTACTAAAAAAAAAAAAAGATGTGAAGTTCACACATATAGAAAATGGACATTTTGTGAATACATATTACACGTATTGTAAAATAGATAGAGCTCATATGTAGAGTTTGTTTGATAAACTTTCCTACTACTTTGTCTAAATTAGAAGCAAATTGGTTGAACATTACTTCTACCTAAAATGGCAGAAAACGCACCTATCTTGGTGATGGACAGGACAGCTAGAGGGGATATGGAGGAGGCTGTTATTTTTTTTTTAATAGGTGTACTTTCACCAATTTGCTGATAATTCATTGAAAGTAGATGATCGGTACAATTGCTGCCAATGCATTTTTTAAAGCTGTATTGTCATGAGTCAAATTTGATCATGTTAGGTTCTTGCATAGGTCCTATAGCATTGATAAGTTTCCACCCTCTTTCCTACATACACACATCTCTCCTGCATACACACAACTCTACTACTATCACACACGCAATTTTCCGAAATACACACACAACTCTCCTCCATACACAAACACAGTTCTAACACATATAGCTTTTCTACAGCTTTGAAGTATGCACTCACACCTCTGTTACATACACGCACTGTTTTGCTACATACTTGTACACAGCTTTCTTACATACACCAACAGCTCTCTTATATACTCATGCAGCTCCACACACACAAACACTTATATATATATATATATATATATATATATGTACACTCATCCATCGTATACATTACCACATCTTGAAATTCCTTCCAGGAATGTGACTGATCACATGACCTGAAAGGTTCAATGGCTAATCAACAACTTTGTTTGATTGGGACCCTATCCATGCCACCTCACATATCAGGAGTGTCGTTCTTCTTTTCATAAAGAGGTCCAAGGGCTAGTCTTGCAGAAGTTTTTTCAGCTACACAGGATGCGCAACATCCGTGCAAGTCCTGGTGACTTTCTCCCCTGCACTGCACCGATCAGATAGATCAGTGTGGGGCAGGAGAAAGGAGAACAGTTCTTTCAGTGATCATGAAGGATGCTGTCAGTGTTTTCCTCCATCAGAATAAGCAGCCTCTAGACTGTAAGAAACACACACATTTTAACATCATTTTGATTGTCTAAAATTTACTGCAGCTAAAAATTACATTTGGTTTACAATGCATTTTGCCAGATATGTTGTCACTTGTCAAAGCTAAGAATTTTACATGCTGGGTTTTTTTATGGCACATTTAGCACTGATAAGTTGTCACACTCTTGCTTAATATGTTAACATTCTGTCTGTAAACTGTATATGCATAGCTACCTTTTTGAAGCAATATTGAGATTTACTTAAGAACGTGGGGCCCAATAAATACCATCAATGGTGCCCAGTCCAAGAGATGGTGGATCCTATAGGTAAACACCACCTCATCATGCACTAAAACTTACTAAAAAAAAAAAAAGATGTGAAGTTCACACATATAGAAAATGGACATTTTGTGAATACATATTACACGTATTGTAAAATAGATAGAGCTCATATGTAGAGTTTGTTTGATAAACTTTCCTACTACTTTGTCTAAATTAGAAGCAAATTGGTTGAACATTACTTCTACCTAAAATGGCAGAAAACGCACCTATCTTGGTGATGGACAGGACAGCTAGAGGGGATATGGAGGAGGCTGTTATTTTTTTTTTAATAGGTGTACTTTCACCAATTTGCTGATAATTCATTGAAAGTAGATGATCGGTACAATTGCTGCCAATGCATTTTTTAAAGCTGTATTGTCATGAGTCAAATTTGATCATGTTAGGTTCTTGCATAGGTCCTATAGCATTGATAAGTTTCCACCCTCTTTCCTACATACACACATCTCTCCTGCATACACACAACTCTACTACTATCACACACGCAATTTTCCGAAATACACACACAACTCTCCTCCATACACAAACACAGCTCTAACACATATAGCTTTTCTACAGCTTTGAAGTATGCACTCACACCTCTGTTACATACACGCACTGTTTTGCTACATACTTGTACACAGCTTTCTTACATACACCAACAGCTCTCTTATATACTCATGCAGCTCCACACACACAAACACTTATATATATATATATATATATATATATATGTACACTCATCCATCGTATACATTACCACATCTTGAAATTCCTTCCAGGAATGTGACTGATCACATGACCTGAAAGGTTCAATGGCTAATCAACAACTTTGTTTGATTGGGACCCTATCCATGCCACCTCACATATCAGGAGTGTCGTTCTTCTTTTCATAAAGAGGTCCAAGGGCTAGTCTTGCAGAAGTTTTTTCAGCTACACAGGATGCGCAACATCCGTGCAAGTCCTGGTGACTTTCTCCCCTGCACTGCACCGATCAGATAGATCAGTGTGGGGCAGGAGAAAGGAGAACAGTTCTTTCAGTGATCATGAAGGATGCTGTCAGTGTTTTCCTCCATCAGAATAAGCAGCCTCTAGACTGTAAGAAACACACACATTTTAACATCATTTTGATTGTCTAAAATTTACTGCAGCTAAAAATTACATTTGGTTTACAATGCATTTTGCCAGATATGTTGTCACTTGTCAAAGCTAAGAATTTTACATGCTGGGTTTTTTTATGGCACATTTAGCACTGATAAGTTGTCACACTCTTGCTTAATATGTTAACATTCTGTCTGTAAACTGTATATGCATAGCTACCTTTTTGAAGCAATATTGAGATTTACTTAAGAACGTGGGGCCCAATAAATACCATCAATGGTGCCCAGTCCAAGAGATGGTGGATCCTATAGGTAAACACCACCTCATCATGCACTAAAACTTACTAAAAAAAAAAAAAGATGTGAAGTTCACACATATAGAAAATGGACATTTTGTGAATACATATTACACGTATTGTAAAATAGATAGAGCTCATATGTAGAGTTTGTTTGATAAACTTTCCTACTACTTTGTCTAAATTAGAAGCAAATTGGTTGAACATTACTTCTACCTAAAATGGCAGAAAACGCACCTATCTTGGTGATGGACAGGACAGCTAGAGGGGATATGGAGGAGGCTGTTATTTTTTTTTTAATAGGTGTACTTTCACCAATTTGCTGATAATTCATTGAAAGTAGATGATCGGTACAATTGCTGCCAATGCATTTTTTAAAGCTGTATTGTCATGAGTCAAATTTGATCATGTTAGGTTCTTGCATAGGTCCTATAGCATTGATAAGTTTCCACCCTCTTTCCTACATACACACATCTCTCCTGCATACACACAACTCTACTACTATCACACACGCAATTTTCCGAAATACACACACAACTCTCCTCCATACACAAACACAGCTCTAACACATATAGCTTTTCTACAGCTTTGAAGTATGCACTCACACCTCTGTTACATACACGCACTGTTTTGCTACATACTTGTACACAGCTTTCTTACATACACCAACAGCTCTCTTATATACTCATGCAGCTCCACACACACAAACACTTATATATATATATATATATATATATATGTACACTCATCCATCGTATACATTACCACATCTTGAAATTCCTTCCAGGAATGTGACTGATCACATGACCTGAAAGGTTCAATGGCTAATCAACAACTTTGTTTGATTGGGACCCTATCCATGCCACCTCACATATCAGGAGTGTCGTTCTTCTTTTCATAAAGAGGTCCAAGGGCTAGTCTTGCAGAAGTTTTTTCAGCTACACAGGATGCGCAACATCCGTGCAAGTCCTGGTGACTTTCTCCCCTGCACTGCACCGATCAGATAGATCAGTGTGGGGCAGGAGAAAGGAGAACAGTTCTTTCAGTGATCATGAAGGATGCTGTCAGTGTTTTCCTCCATCAGAATAAGCAGCCTCTAGACTGTAAGAAACACACACATTTTAACATCATTTTGATTGTCTAAAATTTACTGCAGCTAAAAATTACATTTGGTTTACAATGCATTTTGCCAGATATGTTGTCACTTGTCAAAGCTAAGAATTTTACATGCTGGGTTTTTTTATGGCACATTTAGCACTGATAAGTTGTCACACTCTTGCTTAATATGTTAACATTCTGTCTGTAAACTGTATATGCATAGCTACCTTTTTGAAGCAATATTGAGATTTACTTAAGAACGTGGGGCCCAATAAATACCATCAATGGTGCCCAGTCCAAGAGATGGTGGATCCTATAGGTAAACACCACCTCATCATGCACTAAAACTTACTAAAAAAAAAAAAAGATGTGAAGTTCACACATATAGAAAATGGACATTTTGTGAATACATATTACACGTATTGTAAAATAGATAGAGCTCATATGTAGAGTTTGTTTGATAAACTTTCCTACTACTTTGTCTAAATTAGAAGCAAATTGGTTGAACATTACTTCTACCTAAAATGGCAGAAAACGCACCTATCTTGGTGATGGACAGGACAGCTAGAGGGGATATGGAGGAGGCTGTTATTTTTTTTTTAATAGGTGTACTTTCACCAATTTGCTGATAATTCATTGAAAGTAGATGATCGGTACAATTGCTGCCAATGCATTTTTTAAAGCTGTATTGTCATGAGTCAAATTTGATCATGTTAGGTTCTTGCATAGGTCCTATAGCATTGATAAGTTTCCACCCTCTTTCCTACATACACACATCTCTCCTGCATACACACAACTCTACTACTATCACACACGCAATTTTCCGAAATACACACACAACTCTCCTCCATACACAAACACAGTTCTAACACATATAGCTTTTCTACAGCTTTGAAGTATGCACTCACACCTCTGTTACATACACGCACTGTTTTGCTACATACTTGTACACAGCTTTCTTACATACACCAACAGCTCTCTTATATACTCATGCAGCTCCACACACACAAACACTTATATATATATATATATATATATATATAGTACACTCATCCATCGTATACATTACCACATCTTGAAATTCCTTCCAGGAATGTGACTGATCACATGACCTGAAAGGTTCAATGGCTAATCAACAACTTTGTTTGATTGGGACCCTATCCATGCCACCTCACATATCAGGAGTGTCGTTCTTCTTTTCATAAAGAGGTCCAAGGGCTAGTCTTGCAGAAGTTTTTTCAGCTACACAGGATGCGCAACATCCGTGCAAGTCCTGGTGACTTTCTCCCCTGCACTGCACCGATCAGATAGATCAGTGTGGGGCAGGAGAAAGGAGAACAGTTCTTTCAGTGATCATGAAGGATGCTGTCAGTGTTTTCCTCCATCAGAATAAGCAGCCTCTAGACTGTAAGAAACACACACATTTTAACATCATTTTGATTGTCTAAAATTTACTGCAGCTAAAAATTACATTTGGTTTACAATGCATTTTGCCAGATATGTTGTCACTTGTCAAAGCTAAGAATTTTACATGCTGGGTTTTTTTATGGCACATTTAGCACTGATAAGTTGTCACACTCTTGCTTAATATGTTAACATTCTGTCTGTAAACTGTATATGCATAGCTACCTTTTTGAAGCAATATTGAGATTTACTTAAGAACGTGGGGCCCAATAAATACCATCAATGGTGCCCAGTCCAAGAGATGGTGGATCCTATAGGTAAACACCACCTCATCATGCACTAAAACTTCCTAAAAAAAAAAAAAGATGTGAAGTTCACACATATAGAAAATGGACATTTTGTGAATACATATTACACGTATTGTAAAATAGATAGAGCTCATATGTAGAGTTTGTTTGATAAACTTTCCTACTACTTTGTCTAAATTAGAAGCAAATTGGTTGAACATTACTTCTACCTAAAATGGCAGAAAACGCACCTATCTTGGTGATGGACAGGACAGCTAGAGGGGATATGGAGGAGGCTGTTATTTTTTTTTTAATAGGTGTACTTTCACCAATTTGCTGATAATTCATTGAAAGTAGATGATCGGTACAATTGCTGCCAATGCATTTTTTAAAGCTGTATTGTCATGAGTCAAATTTGATCATGTTAGGTTCTTGCATAGGTCCTATAGCATTGATAAGTTTCCACCCTCTTTCCTACATACACACATCTCTCCTGCATACACACAACTCTACTACTATCACACACGCAATTTTCCGAAATACACACACAACTCTCCTCCATACACAAACACAGTTCTAACACATATAGCTTTTCTACAGCTTTGAAGTATGCACTCACACCTCTGTTACATACACGCACTGTTTTGCTACATACTTGTACACAGCTTTCTTACATACACCAACAGCTCTCTTATATACTCATGCAGCTCCACACACACAAACACTATATATATATATATATATATATATATATATGTACACTCATCCATCGTATACATTACCACATCTTGAAATTCCTTCCAGGAATGTGACTGATCACATGACCTGAAAGGTTCAATGGCTAATCAACAACTTTGTTTGATTGGGACCCTATCCATGCCACCTCACATATCAGGAGTGTCGTTCTTCTTTTCATAAAGAGGTCCAAGGGCTAGTCTTGCAGAAGTTTTTTCAGCTACACAGGATGCGCAACATCCGTGCAAGTCCTGGTGACTTTCTCCCCTGCACTGCACCGATCAGATAGATCAGTGTGGGGCAGGAGAAAGGAGAACAGTTCTTTCAGTGATCATGAAGGATGCTGTCAGTGTTTTCCTCCATCAGAATAAGCAGCCTCTAGACTGTAAGAAACACACACATTTTAACATCATTTTGATTGTCTAAAATTTACTGCAGCTAAAAATTACATTTGGTTTACAATGCATTTTGCCAGATATGTTGTCACTTGTCAAAGCTAAGAATTTTACATGCTGGGTTTTTTTATGGCACATTTAGCACTGATAAGTTGTCACACTCTTGCTTAATATGTTAACATTCTGTCTGTAAACTGTATATGCATAGCTACCTTTTTGAAGCAATATTGAGATTTACTTAAGAACGTGGGGCCCAATAAATACCATCAATGGTGCCCAGTCCAAGAGATGGTGGATCCTATAGGTAAACACCACCTCATCATGCACTAAAACTTACTAAAAAAAAAAAAAGATGTGAAGTTCACACATATAGAAAATGGACATTTTGTGAATACATATTACACGTATTGTAAAATAGATAGAGCTCATATGTAGAGTTTGTTTGATAAACTTTCCTACTACTTTGTCTAAATTAGAAGCAAATTGGTTGAACATTACTTCTACCTAAAATGGCAGAAAACGCACCTATCTTGGTGATGGACAGGACAGCTAGAGGGGATATGGAGGAGGCTGTTATTTTTTTTTTAATAGGTGTACTTTCACCAATTTGCTGATAATTCATTGAAAGTAGATGATCGGTACAATTGCTGCCAATGCATTTTTTAAAGCTGTATTGTCATGAGTCAAATTTGATCATGTTAGGTTCTTGCATAGGTCCTATAGCATTGATAAGTTTCCACCCTCTTTCCTACATACACACATCTCTCCTGCATACACACAACTCTACTACTATCACACACGCAATTTTCCGAAATACACACACAACTCTCCTCCATACACAAACACAGTTCTAACACATATAGCTTTTCTACAGCTTTGAAGTATGCACTCACACCTCTGTTACATACACGCACTGTTTTGCTACATACTTGTACACAGCTTTCTTACATACACCAACAGCTCTCTTATATACTCATGCAGCTCCACACACACAAACACTTATATATATATATATATATATATATATGTACACTCATCCATCGTATACATTACCACATCTTGAAATTCCTTCCAGGAATGTGACTGATCACATGACCTGAAAGGTTCAATGGCTAATCAACAACTTTGTTTGATTGGGACCCTATCCATGCCACCTCACATATCAGGAGTGTCGTTCTTCTTTTCATAAAGAGGTCCAAGGGCTAGTCTTGCAGAAGTTTTTTCAGCTACACAGGATGCGCAACATCCGTGCAAGTCCTGGTGACTTTCTCCCCTGCACTGCACCGATCAGATAGATCAGTGTGGGGCAGGAGAAAGGAGAACAGTTCTTTCAGTGATCATGAAGGATGCTGTCAGTGTTTTCCTCCATCAGAATAAGCAGCCTCTAGACTGTAAGAAACACACACATTTTAACATCATTTTGATTGTCTAAAATTTACTGCAGCTAAAAATTACATTTGGTTTACAATGCATTTTGCCAGATATGTTGTCACTTGTCAAAGCTAAGAATTTTACATGCTGGGTTTTTTTATGGCACATTTAGCACTGATAAGTTGTCACACTCTTGCTTAATATGTTAACATTCTGTCTGTAAACTGTATATGCATAGCTACCTTTTTGAAGCAATATTGAGATTTACTTAAGAACGTGGGGCCCAATAAATACCATCAATGGTGCCCAGTCCAAGAGATGGTGGATCCTATAGGTAAACACCACCTCATCATGCACTAAAACTTACTAAAAAAAAAAAAGATGTGAAGTTCACACATATAGAAAATGGACATTTTGTGAATACATATTACACGTATTGTAAAATAGATAGAGCTCATATGTAGAGTTTGTTTGATAAACTTTCCTACTACTTTGTCTAAATTAGAAGCAAATTGGTTGAACATTACTTCTACCTAAAATGGCAGAAAACGCACCTATCTTGGTGATGGACAGGACAGCTAGAGGGGATATGGAGGAGGCTGTTATTTTTTTTTTAATAGGTGTACTTTCACCAATTTGCTGATAATTCATTGAAAGTAGATGATCGGTACAATTGCTGCCAATGCATTTTTTAAAGCTGTATTGTCATGAGTCAAATTTGATCATGTTAGGTTCTTGCATAGGTCCTATAGCATTGATAAGTTTCCACCCTCTTTCCTACATACACACATCTCTCCTGCATACACACAACTCTACTACTATCACACACGCAATTTTCCGAAATACACACACAACTCTCCTCCATACACAAACACAGTTCTAACACATATAGCTTTTCTACAGCTTTGAAGTATGCACTCACACCTCTGTTACATACACGCACTGTTTTGCTACATACTTGTACACAGCTTTCTTACATACACCAACAGCTCTCTTATATACTCATGCAGCTCCACACACACAAACACTTATATATATATATATATATATATGTACACTCATCCATCGTATACATTACCACATCTTGAAATTCCTTCCAGGAATGTGACTGATCACATGACCTGAAAGGTTCAATGGCTAATCAACAACTTTGTTTGATTGGGACCCTATCCATGCCACCTCACATATCAGGAGTGTCGTTCTTCTTTTCATAAAGAGGTCCAAGGGCTAGTCTTGCAGAAGTTTTTTCAGCTACACAGGATGCGCAACATCCGTGCAAGTCCTGGTGACTTTCTCCCCTGCACTGCACCGATCAGATAGATCAGTGTGGGGCAGGAGAAAGGAGAACAGTTCTTTCAGTGATCATGAAGGATGCTGTCAGTGTTTTCCTCCATCAGAATAAGCAGCCTCTAGACTGTAAGAAACACACACATTTTAACATCATTTTGATTGTCTAAAATTTACTGCAGCTAAAAATTACATTTGGTTTACAATGCATTTTGCCAGATATGTTGTCACTTGTCAAAGCTAAGAATTTTACATGCTGGGTTTTTTTATGGCACATTTAGCACTGATAAGTTGTCACACTCTTGCTTAATATGTTAACATTCTGTCTGTAAACTGTATATGCATAGCTACCTTTTTGAAGCAATATTGAGATTTACTTAAGAACGTGGGGCCCAATAAATACCATCAATGGTGCCCAGTCCAAGAGATGGTGGATCCTATAGGTAAACACCACCTCATCATGCACTAAAACTTACTAAAAAAAAAAAAAGATGTGAAGTTCACACATATAGAAAATGGACATTTTGTGAATACATATTACACGTATTGTAAAATAGATAGAGCTCATATGTAGAGTTTGTTTGATAAACTTTCCTACTACTTTGTCTAAATTAGAAGCAAATTGGTTGAACATTACTTCTACCTAAAATGGCAGAAAACGCACCTATCTTGGTGATGGACAGGACAGCTAGAGGGGATATGGAGGAGGCTGTTATTTTTTTTTTAATAGGTGTACTTTCACCAATTTGCTGATAATTCATTGAAAGTAGATGATCGGTACAATTGCTGCCAATGCATTTTTTAAAGCTGTATTGTCATGAGTCAAATTTGATCATGTTAGGTTCTTGCATAGGTCCTATAGCATTGATAAGTTTCCACCCTCTTTCCTACATACACACATCTCTCCTGCATACACACAACTCTACTACTATCACACACGCAATTTTCCGAAATACACACACAACTCTCCTCCATACACAAACACAGTTCTAACACATATAGCTTTTCTACAGCTTTGAAGTATGCACTCACACCTCTGTTACATACACGCACTGTTTTGCTACATACTTGTACACAGCTTTCTTACATACCATACACCAACAGCTCTCTTATATACTCATGCAGCTCCACACACACAAACACTTATATATATATATATATATATGTACACTCATCCATCGTATACATTACCACATCTTGAAATTCCTTCCAGGAATGTGACTGATCACATGACCTGAAAGGTTCAATGGCTAATCAACAACTTTGTTTGATTGGGACCCTATCCATGCCACCTCACATATCAGGAGTGTCGTTCTTCTTTTCATAAAGAGGTCCAAGGGCTAGTCTTGCAGAAGTTTTTTCAGCTACACAGGATGCGCAACATCCGTGCAAGTCCTGGTGACTTTCTCCCCTGCACTGCACCGATCAGATAGATCAGTGTGGGGCAGGAGAAAGGAGAACAGTTCTTTCAGTGATCATGAAGGATGC
>NW_027367535.1:0-57190 GCF_046119375.1 Phyllobates terribilis
GGGCGCGCATTTCCATGGATACACGCGCCCTTTCAGCGCTCCGCCCCCCCCCCCTTCTCCTCACTCTGACGGTGGCCATCTTGCTGCACCCTGGACACAGGCCAGCCAGCGCTCCGGGGAGGCACAGGACCAGGGGATTTGCGCGCGCACAGGGGCACACTAGAGGTGGGGTAAGTGCACAGCCTGAGACTCTCAGCTGTGAAACTGCATATGCTGCATCCTCCTCTGCACAGACAGCCCCTCGGCATAACCACATACAGGTGCAATATGCCGGGCTCAAAGTCTAAGAAAACCAGGCAGGACAGCTTTTACGCTTTCTGTACAGCCTGTAGCATCGCTCTCCCCAGCGGTAATACGTATCCGTATTGTAAGGATTGCATGCAGGCTACTGTGCCAGAGTCCCAAGCAACCCCTACCACCGCTGCCATGCCAGAATGGGTCACTCAATTGTCACAATCTATGTCTCAATCTATGTCACAGTCCATGGATAACATGGCCGACAAACTTCTTCAGGCTATGCAAAGTCATCTCTTCTATGACACATCCACACTCTGAACCAGGCTCCTCCAGATCAGAGTCAGGACGCAAGCGTACCCACAGATTACGCTCCCCTGCCTCATCACACAGTGCACGGTCCTCCAGATCCAGGGATAGAGACCGTAGTCCCAGATCTTCTAGACAGTCCCCTACCAGGGACAGGGAATATATCCACTCAAGAGAAATACCCCAGCCTGACTCACCTAGCAGACATATCAGTGATACACAGGAGTCTGAAGGCATTTGTGACTCCAGCTCAGATAAGGAGGCCGACGAATCGTCTTCTCCAATTAATAATGCCGCACTATTAGAGGACATAATCTCTTCCATTCATCGAGTTCTAAACGTTTCTGACCCGACCCCGGATGTACCTAATGAATCAATTTCATTTGAGGGACCACCAAAACTGCCTAAGTTCTTCCCAGATCACTCAGAATTCAAATCTATTCTGACCAATCAGTTTCTACATCCTGACAAAAAGCTCGCCACACGCAAGCTAATGGGAGCCAGGTACCCCTTTCCTCCGGAAACTTTCAAAGAATGGACAGATACCCCAGCAGTGGACCCTCCAGTATCCAGGCTGGCAGCACAGACGCTTCTTTCTCTGCCAGACAGCTCAACCCTCAGGGATACAGCAGATCGGCAGGTGGAAAGTTTGGCACGCTCAAATTACGAAATCATAGAAGCTTCCCTAGCTCCCCAGTTTGCTTCGGTGTGGGCATCTAGAGCCATAATTGCTTGGGCTAATGATATACAAACTAGCCTTCAAGCTTCTGCTCCTGAATTGTCTCAAAAAGCTGTTCAAATAGCAGTTGTGGCAGATTTCTTAATGCGGGCGATCCTTGATTCAACAAGATGTGCAGCGGTAGCACTATTGCATGCCGTCACATTTAGACGCATACTATGGTTACGTGAATGGAAAGCCGATGCAACCTCAAAAAAGTCGCTCACACAGCTCCCATACTTCAGAGGTAGACTGTTTGGCGAAAAATTGGATACAATGATATCCAACGCCACAGGGGGTAAGAGTACTTCTCTTCCCCAATTGAAACCCAAACGCTCCTTTACTAAACGTAACCAATCTAGGTTCCGGTCCTTTCGGAACTCTTCCGGCTGGTCCGTCTCTCGTCCAGCACAGAACAACCGCTTCCCACGCAAGGAAGACTCCAGGTCGACTCAAAAGTCGGACAACTCCTGGCGGTCAAAGAAAGGCCAACCAAGATCTCACAGAGGGAAATCAAAGAATTTCGCCTCATCTTGACTCTCCGACCCTAAACAAATCCCCCCCAGTAGGCGGCCGCCTTTCACTATTTTACCAACACTGGCTGCCTATTACAAAAGACAGATGGGTCAGAGAGCTAGTATCCTCAGGATACAAGATAGAATTCACCTCCATTCCCCCATACAGATTCGTCACCTCTGCTCCCCCCAAACCGCAAGAAAAAGCACAAGCTTTTCACAAGGCGGTCTCCTCGCTACTCCAAGCGCAAGTCATAATACCTGTTCCAACAGCAGAGCGCTTTCACGGGTTCTACTCCAATCTTTTTGTAGTTCCCAAGAAAGGAGGCGGAGCAAGGCCTGTCCTAGATCTCAAACATCTCAAAAAGTACGTAAGAGTACGTCATTTTCGAATGGAGTCACTTCGCTCCATCATAGCATCCATGGAGGAAGGAGAATTTCTCGCCTCCATAGACATTCAAGATGCGTACTTGCACATACCGATTGCGCCTGCTCATCAGACATTCCTCAGATTCGCAATCATTCAGGACCACTATCAATTCGTGGCTCTCCCGTTCGGTCTCGCCACGGCTCCCAGAGTGTTCACCAAAGTCATGGCAACCACTATGCAGGTCCTACACTCCAGAGGTATAGTGGTCATCCCTTACCTAGACTATCTTCTCGTCAAGGCTCCCAACTTCAAGGACTGCGAGCTCAGTGTCTCAATCACGATCGACACTCTGAACCGCCTAGGTTGGTTAGTCAACTTACAAAAGTCGTCTCCAGCACCAACCCAATCCCTGACATTCCTAGGGATGAGATTCAATACTTCCAGAGGCCTGATATTTCTCCCCAAAGACAAGGTGCATCCTCTACGCTCAGGAGTTCACACCCTTCTCAGCAGATCCTCCCTATCGCTCCGATTCGTGATGGGAGTCCTTGGCAGAATGGTGGCGTCAATAGAAGCAGTTCCATTTGCCCAGCTTCACCTCAGACCTCTCCAATTGAACATTCTCCAGTCTTGGGACAAAAATCCTTCTTCCCTCGACAGGTCATTCCAACTGAACTCGTCAGCCAAGAAATCTCTCCACTGGTGGCTCATCTGGTCCTCTCTAACGACAGGAACATCCTTCCTCCCGGCTCAATGGAGGATACTGACCACCGACGCAAGTCTGACGGGTTGGGGTGCAGTATACCTACACCACAGAGCACAGGGCAAATGGTCTACAGCGGAAGCAACCTTGCCCATCAACATCCTGGAGATTCGAGCCATCCTCCTGGCCCTGAGAGCATTCCAGCATCTGCTGGCGGCCTCCCACATCAGAATCCAGTCAGACAATGCCACAGCCGTGGCATATGTCAATCACCAAGGGGGGACCCGCAGCGCTCGAGCAATGCGAGAAGTCTCACACATTCTCCACTGGGCAGAAAAAACAAACTGTCATATCGGCAGTTCACATTCCAGGTGTAGACAACTGGGAAGCAGACTTCCTCAGCCGACAAGAAATACACTCGGGAGAATGGGCTCTCCATCCCGAAGTCTTCCAGCAAATCTGCCACTGTTGGGGCACTCCAGATGTGGATCGAATGGCATCTCACTTCAATGCCAAGGTCCCCAACTTCATGGCCAGATCACGAGATCACCGATCTCTGGCGGCGGACGCCCTGGTTCAGGATTGGACTCATTTCCAACTCTTGTATGTTTTTCCGCCTCTCCCTCTGATTCCCAGAGTGCTGAGAAAGATCAAACAGGAAGGTGTACCAACCATCCTAATCGCTCCAGACTGGCCCAGACGTACATGGTACGCCGACATAGTATGCCTCATCGCAGACATTCCCTGGCGTCTTCCCGACCGCCCGGATCTTCTGTCACAAGGTCCGTTTTACCACCAGAACTTACAGGCACTCAGTTTGACGGCGTGGCCATTGAAACCTGGGTGTTAACACAAGCAGGTTTTTCGCCAGAAGTCACTTCAACCATGATCAGAGCGAGAAAACCAAACTCTGCCAAGATCTACTACCGTACTTGGAAGGCCTTCTTTACCTGGTGCGAATCTCACCACCAGGCTCCACTACCCTATTCATTACCTAGGGTACTCGGTTTTCTCCAGTCAGGACTGGAAGCCAGACTATCCCTGGCCTCCCTTAAAAGTCAGGTGTCAGCGCTATCGGTTCTGTTTCAGAAGAGCATTGCCCACAGGCCGCAAGTCAGAACTTTTCTGCAGGGTGTTTCACGACCCTACAAACGACCATTAGAAATGTGGGACCTTTAACCTGGTACTCACAGCACTACAGGAAGCCCCCTTTGAACCACTCAAAGAAATTCCACTCCGCCTTCTATCTCAGAAGGTGGTTTTCCTTGTAGCGATCACGTCACTACGAAGAGTGTCTGAACGCACGGCACTCTCATGCAGACAACCGTTCCTAAATTTTTTTTCAGGATAAAGTAGTCCTTCGTACAGTTCCTTTCTTTCTCCCAAAGGTTGTCTCAACCTGCCATCTAAACAAAGAGATTTCCTTACCATCCCTCTGTCCGGCTCCGGTTCATAGAGTGGAAAAGGCTTTGCATACGCTTGACCTCGTTAGGGCACTGCGTATCTATGTGTCTAGGACTGCCCCCTTCAGAAAATCAGATTCGCTTTTTCTCCTTCTGGAAGGGGGTCGCAAGGGTCTACCAGCTTCTAAGGCTACCCTCGCCAGGTGGATCAAGTCCACCATACAAGAGGCTTACCGCCTCAAAAATTTTCCCCTTCCGGCAGGTATCAAGGCCCATTCTACACGTGCTGTAGGGGCCTCCTGGGCCATTCGTCATCAGGCCTCGGCTCAGCAAGTGTGCAAGGCGGCCACCTGGACCAGCCTGCACACATTTACCAAGCATTACAGTGTTAATACCCAGTCCTCAGCAGATGCGAGCCTGGGCAGACGCTTGCTACAGGCGGCGGTATCCCAATCCTAGGGAACCGTCCGCACGATTTCGTCCATTGCTTCCCACCCAGGGACTGCTTTGGGACGTTCCATGGTCCTGTGTCCCCCAATGAGGCGACAGAGTAAAGGAGATTTTTGTGTACTCACCGTAAAATCTCTTTCTCTTAGCCTCTAATTGGGGGACACAGCACTCACCCTGTTGCCCCTTAGGGCCTTTTAAGTTGAGTTCTCATATTGGTTTTCCTTTGAGTTCCAACATTGTTGCCTTTGTTATAGGCATAATTATGTTATGTATGTTAACTTCTCCTACTGCTTTTGCACAAAACTGGTGTAGGCTATCGCCTCCCGGGGGTGTATACTGCAGAGGAGGAGCAATGCTTTGTCTTTCAGATAAGCATAGTGTCGCCTCCTAGTGGACAAGCAGCATAACCCATGGTCCTGTGTCCCCCAATAAGAGGCTAAGAGAAAGGGATTTTACGGTGAGTACACAAAAATCTCCTTTTTTTTTTTAAGGACCACATCATATTTGAAGTGACTTTGAGGGGCCTATATGACAGAAAATACCCAAAAGTGACTTCATTTTAAAAACTGCACCCATCAAAGTCCTCAAAACCACATTCAAGAAGTTTATTAACCCTTTAGGTTATTAATTCAGGAATTAATGCAATGTGGAAGGAAAAAAATGAAAATTTTACTTTTTCCCACTAAAATGTTGATTTAGCCCCAAATTTTGTATTTGCACAAGGGTAACAGGAGAAATTGCACAACAAATTGTGCAGTCCATTTAGTTCTGAGTACACCAATACCCCACATGTGGTGTAAAACTACTGTTTTGGCGCATGGCAGGGCTCGGAAGGAAAGTAGCGCCATTTGATTTTTTCGCAAAATTGGCTGGGCTGGAATCGAGAGCAGATGCCATGCCGTGTTTGCAGAGCCCCTGATGTGACTAAACAGTGCAACCCCCCCCCCCCCCACACAAGTGACCCTATTTTGAAAACTAAACCCCTCGAGGAATTCCTCCAACGGTGTAGTGAGCGTTTTTAACTCTCAAGCGATTTCACAGAATTGTATTACATTGGAAAGTGGAAAATTACCATCAACGTTATACAGTTCTGTGAAGTACCTGTGGGTTCAAGGTGCTCCCCACATCTCTAGAGAAGTTCTCTGAGGGGTGTAGTTTGTAAAATGGGGTCACTTGTCGGAGTCTTCCACTGTTTAGGCACATCAGGGGCTCTCCAAACAGAACATGGCATCAGCTACACTACCATTCAGAAGTTTGATGTCACCCAGACAATTTTGTGTTTTCCATGAAAACTCACACTTTTATTTATTGAATGAGTTGCAAAATGATTAGAAAATATAGTCCAGACATTGACAAGGTTAGAAATAATGATTTTTATTAGAAAGGATAATTTTCTCCTTCAAACTTTGCTTTTTTCAAAGAATGCTCCCATTGCAGACCTTTGGCATTGTAGCTGTTAATTTGCTGAGGTAATCTTGAGAAATTTCCCCCCAT
Source organism: Phyllobates terribilis (assembly GCF_046119375.1). Lineage (NCBI taxonomy): Eukaryota > Metazoa > Chordata > Amphibia > Anura > Dendrobatidae > Phyllobates > Phyllobates terribilis. The sequence continues at coordinate 6,197 of NW_027367535.1, forward strand.
GCTTCCTGAAGCCCCTCCCACAAGTTGGATTGGCTTGATGGGCACTTTTTGCATACCATACGGTCAAGCTGCTCCCACAACAGCTCAATGGGGTTGAGATCTGGTGACTGCGCTGGCCACTCCATTACAGATAGAATACCAGCTGCCTGCTTCTTCCCTAAATCGTTCATGCATAATTTGAAGGTGTGCTTTGGGTCATTGTCCTGTTGTAGGATGAAATTGGCTCCAATCAAGCGCTGTCCACAGGGTATGGCATGGCGCTGCAAAATGGAGTGATAGCCTTCCTTCTTCAAAATCCCATTTACCTTGTACAAATCTCCCACTTTACCAGCACAAAGCAACCCCAGACCATCACATTACCTCCACCATGCTTGACAGATGGCGTCAGGCACTCTTCCAGCATCTTTTCCGTTGTTTTGCGTCTCACAAATGTTCTTCTGTGTGATCCAAACACCTCAAACTTTGATTAGTCTGTACATCCAACTTTTTTCCACTCTTCCTCTGTCCAATGTCTGTGTTCTTTTGCCCATATTAATCTTTTCCTTTTATTAGCCAGTCTCAGGTATGACTTTTTCTTTGCCACTTTGCCCTGAAGGCCAGCATCCCGGAGTCGCCTCTTCACTGTAGATGTTGACACTGGCGTTTTGCGTGTACTATTTAATGAAGCTGCCAGTTGAGGAGCTGTGAGGAGTCGATTTCTCAAACTAGAGACTCTAATGTACTTGTCTTGTTGCTCAGTTGTGCAGCGGGGCCTCCCACTTCTCTTTCTACTCTGGTTAGAGCCTGTTTGTGCTCTCCTCTGAAGGGAGTAGTACACACCGTTGTAGGAAATCTTCAGTTTCTTGGCAACTTCTCGCATGGAATAGCCTTCATTTCTAAGAACAAGAACAGACTGTCGAGTTTCACATGAAAGTTCTTTTTTTCTGGCCATTTTGAGAGTTTACTAGAACAAACAAATGTAATGCTCCAGATTCTCAACTAGCTCAAAGGAAGGTCAATTTTATAGCTTCTAAAATCAGCCAAACCGTTTTCAGCTGGGCTAACATACTTGTGCAAGGGTTTTCTAGGGTTTTCTAAACATCCATTAGCCTTCTTACACAGTTAGCAAACACAATGTACCATTAAAACACTGGAGTGGTGGTTGTTGGAAATGGGCCTCTATACACCTATGTAGATATTGCAATAAAAACAAGACGTTTGTAGCTGGAATAGTCATTTACCACATTAACAATGTATAGAGTGTATATCTGATTCATTTAATGTTAGCTTCATTGAAAAAAATATGTGCTTTTCTTTAAAAAATAATGAAATTTCTAAATGACCCCAAACTTTTGAACGGTAGTGTATCCATTCCAGCAAATTTTGCATTCCAGAAGTCAAACGGTGCTCCTTCCCTTTCAAGCCTTCCCAAACAGTACTTTTCCTCCACATATGAGGTATCAGCGTACTTAGGAGAAATTGCACAACAAATTGTACGGTCCATTTTCTCCTGTTTTTCTTGTAAAAATGCAAAATTTTAGGCTAAATTAAAATTTTTGTGGGACAAATTAAAATGTTAATTTTTTCCTTCCACATTGCTTTAATTTTTGTGAAGTGCATAAAGGGTGAATAAACTTCTTGAATGAATGTGGTTTTGAGCTCTTTGAGGGTGCAAGTTTTAAAATGGGTCACTTTTGGGTATTTTCTGTCACATAGGTCCCTCAAAGTCATATCAAATGTGATGTGATCCCTAAAAAAAAAAAAAAAAAAAAAATGATGGTGATGTAAAGTAGATATGTGGGAATGTTTATTAATTATTTTGTACAGCATGACTGACTAGTTTAAGGATATACAAATTGAAAATTTGATTGTCCAAATTTTCACATAAAAATTCAGATATTTTCGCAAACGCAAAAAATGTTGGCTTAAATTTACTGAAAAAATTGGCCTTGTCAGGAAATTGAAAACAACCTGGGGGGTGAAGGGGTTAATAAATAATGCAAAAAATATGCTATCTGCTTTACAGTATAGTAAAGGAGACGCCAGGGAATAAAGCATGCCCTCAAAGGACACGGGAGTATAATGACGACGAATCTATGGCAAGTGATTATAATGGCAAAAAAATATTACCTCCTGCAGTGCGTGGTGCAAAGCCCTTTCACGTATTTTGGCGCAATTTCTTCTTCTGGGAGTAAGATATATAGCAGACACCGCTTTCTCTATCTGTATGTACATAACAGGTTGTATATTTATGCGCACACACTGCTCTATACTGTGTGTAGTGTATATACACACTGTTGTATTCCCTCTATTATCTGAATACATTCATATCTCTCATCCCACTAGCCCCATCCTCTCTTACATCAGTCAGTGAGGTGGAGTAGGCTACAGTCTTTCTTGCCAGAGCTGCTGTTATGGTACTTTGCACATTTCTTTTAGACCCTGTAACAGTATCCAGTTCAGGAGAATGTGCTGATGCTGTTCGTGACTCTGGGGGAGGAGTGACAGGGTTTAGGCGGAGTTACAGGTCTGTGCTCACTGCTGGCTTGCAGCCCAGCACAAGGAATGATGGAAGTTGTAGTCAGAAAGGAGCAGATGATTCTGCAGAGCTAGTTATGGCTGTGACAGCAGAGCTGGTGCTAGGACAGAGGAAGTGAGGCAGAAAGGTACAAAACATCATGAACATGGGCAGTAAAGGTGTATGGAGGCCTTTAGGGGTATTATCTTTGGGCATTTATGGCAAAAACAGTAATGTGTTAGTGTAGTGGACAATCTCTTTATCCATTGCCCTAGAGATGTACATGTACAATTTATGATTCTTCTGCTTTCAGATGCAGCTTTTGTACGGTTTCCTGGATGAACCAAGACTTATTATAAGACGTAAAGAAAGAGAGATCATACCCACTGAAATGGCGCTTCATTTACGAGAGACACTACCTGGACTACTTGTAGCGATTCTGGTGGCTTTTCATGAAAACAGTAAAATTATGCTGAAAGAAGTGAAGCCCTTCTTAAAGGTTCTATGCTTGATTAATTTTTAGTGATCTTGCAGGCTGAAACTATTTGTTCCCAGTTATCAGCCTCACATCCTGACATCTATGGGAGCAAATGTCTCACATATACAGTTTTTTGTACATCCTTATTATATTGTGCTTATTATCATACTTTTGACTGTTATCACGCTTGAATGTCATTGACTACCCTTAACCCCTTACCTCCATGACCAATTTTCTTTTTTGTATTTTCATTTTTTTCTTCCAAGAGCTATAACTTTTTTTTTTCTTTTTTCTTTTTTTTGCACTTTTACAAACTTCTTCAATTTTTATGGCCTCCCTAATGGACTTTAAAACTTTAATCCGATTTTGTGTCTTACTAAAAATTTTTAAAGGGATTCGGTCTTCAGATTCAAGCACAGGTAGTTAGAATCAGAAAAAGAAACAGATATCTGCACGATTGCAGCCAGATTTGTATTACTCTGAACAGCTGCGGCGCATATCCCTGGAAGCATATGGCAGATTTATAAAATGAAAAAAAATAAATAATGGAATACTCGGAAGCAGCGAGAATAAAATGAGCACAAACTGGTCACTTTTGACTTGGTGGTGACATGTCATCTTTAAAGTCGGACTTGCAGAAAAGATGTTATTGATTCCTCTGCTAATAATATAGTAATATATATGATGATATAAGTAGTAGCTTTCTTACCTAGTACTCTACTAGTGAATTATTTTGCTTCTTCCCATCCTCCTGTTATCCTGCATGACAGCGCTCTAACGCTTTATGTATGCGGCAGAAGTCCGTTTCTTTCTTCATTCCCATCCGAGGCTCGGTGTGACTTTCATAGGAGCGCGTACAGACGCAGACTCAGTGAAGATGCCTTATGATTCTGAGAGTCCGAACGCAGTCATGCAGGACACTGGATGGACCGGAGCCAACTTTATAATTCACTAATTAAGAGCTTGGTAGCAAAATGAATTTACATCGTTATCAGAGTAAGGATAACATTTTTCCACGGATAGGAAACAGATTTTCATTCTTTTATTTTTCTCTAGTCTTTATGTAACAAGACAGTTGATGATGATGACCCCCAAACACTTGTAGATTTTTGGGAAGCCCTTCTGTCATCGTATCCTCCAGAATCCATACTGCAAGACGTACTGTCCAAGCTGACATCTCACTATGTGTGCAGGATATGCCAACCACAGCATGTATGTGTCGCGTCTCTCCGGAGCCCAGAAGATCTGGTAGGTGTCGCGATCCGTCCATGCGTGCCATCTATACCCTTTTAGCCCGCCGCTGGTTTTATTGCACTTTCAATGTGCCTTCTGTATAAGGGAATCTGTCTTTTTAGAGGAATTCCTGCAGCCATTTTGGAGTGATCAGCCCTTGGATAACCAAGATGATGTCTTCAGAACCTGCATCATGTGCGGCCTGTGGGGACTTGGTGAAATTACAGGTTTGTCTTAATCTCTTTGTAAGAGAAGGACACCCCAGTCTTCATCCCATTCTACTGCTACTGTACTAATAGGGATGACATTGGGGGGTGGACTGAGTCTTTCCTTTCGTTCTCTCTTCTACCCTTTCATCCTTGCATCTTGCTTCCACTATTGAAGCTCTTATTAGGACTTCCAGTACTGACATTTTGGACTGAAGGAGCTATACCCCGAGTAAGAATATAATGTAAACCCTGTTTTTTTTTGTTTTTTTTTATTCCAATTTTCTCTTAATTTGCATGAAGTCTCTCCTGTGTGGCCCTTCTCTGGATATTGTGTCGTTTCTTCCATTTCTGGACTCCATACCCGACAGCAACAATTCATATCTGAGCATTCACATAATTTGTGCAACAAGGCTCCTGAATTACGAGGGGTCCATAGAGAAACTTCTAGATCGGTGTCCAGAAGCCGTTACCTTGTATGCACACCACGAGATAAAAGATGGAAGCCAGGTAAGAGCACGGATCAGATGAAAATCCTGACCAGTCATTACCTGAACCTTCACTGAAATTACACACCGTATATTCTTTCTACTTGTTTTACTTGTACAGCACCATTAATTCCACAGTGCTTTTACAGACATCATCATTGGGGCTTACAATTGAAATTCTCTATCAATAGGAGTTTGGAGTGTGAGAGGAATCCCACACAAACACTGGGAGAACATACAGACTCTTTGCAGATGTTGTCCTTGGTGGGATTTGAAACCCAGTGCTGCAAAGTAACAGTTCTAACCACTGAGCCACTGTGATGCTCTGTTATTTGCTATTAACACCACTATCCATGTATATGGAACGTAAATCAATGACACTCAACTGATGGGTTTCATTAGATTAAGCAAAAGCTTTGATTTATTGAGGCCACTATGTAGCCAGAATCTGCCATTTTTACTTTTCAGAATCAAAAATAAGAGACCCACTTCAGCTTTCCTATATCGTTTTACAATGTGAGGAGTTGGAGGGGTAATATTACATTGGCATTACAAGAGTTTATCTTGTTGTACATACAAAAAAATCGTTTGCTTTTGAAGCTGCTGCTTGACATTGAGTACTGCTGCTTAGCTTACTGGTAGCAGAATAGAAGTCTGTCTTGTTCTGTAATCGCTAGTATATTTCCATTGAATGTGTACAATGCAATACAATTACTCTGGATCAGGTGCTCTACATTTATCAACATTACACTTCAACTGCCATGTTTTTGCCCATGCGGCCAGCTTATTCAGTTATTTCTGTAATATTGTACAATCTAGCTGAGTTTAAGAATCCTACCAAGTGTTGTATCATCAGCAAAAGATGACTTTTTACTTTCAATCCACTCCACAAGTGATTAAAAGTAATTAGGCGTAACTTTGATCCCTGTGGTCCCCACTTCTGACTTTAGTTCATGGTGACAAGCATCCAGACTTGCACTTACCACCTTGTTACAACCAAAGCATGTTGATCAGGCACGACCTTCTTTTACTGAATCTATTGGAAGAATCCTATATTAATTCATTCTTTTTTCTCCTTCCCCCATGACGGCACCACGGAGAGAGGGGATCCGCCTTCAAGGACAGGAAACCTACAGATAAAAGGGCGGTACCTCTCTCCCGCATCAGTTGGTTTCCTGTCCTTGACGGGACCCTACAGTCCGGAGGAGGCATACCTGCGGGGTGCCAGAAGATGGACGCTGTGGGATGCCAGGCCCGGCCAGTCCGATCCAGGCAGTGGGGGTCCCCCTGCCTCGGCTGGTGCGGTGTCCTGAAGTGCCACCGCTGAGGTCAGTGGGCATTTAGGGTGTGCGGAGGGGGGTCTGGATGAAGAGGAGGCCGCCAGGACTGTGCTAGACCCCCCTAGTTGCGGAGGTGAGAACGCGCGTGGCCCCGCAACATGCATTTAAGCTTCCGGGTTCACCGCGCATGCGCGGGCGCCCCCGAATGACGCGGCGCCGCAATGCATGACTGGGTATCCAGTCTGTGCAGGCAGGGGCGTCCTCCCACGGGTGCGGGGGAGGAAGGGGGTGGCCAGGTCACTACAGGCACTATGGGAGGCACTTCCAGTGCCTTAAAACACACGCCAGTATTTGCTCTTCTGGGCTCTGGCACGCTGTGTGAAGAAAAAAAAAAAAAAACTGTAACAATGAGTGACCAGGACCTACCTGAGGAGCATCAGCTACATCCTCAGTCGCCACCACCACCGCCAACCCAACGGAAAAAGGGACCGGAAGGCCAGAACCGGAGTGGAAGCGGGCGCTCTGGCAGATCGTTGCAGCGCAGCAAGGACTCCACCTCGGCATCTTCCAGGAGAACCTTGGCTACAAAGATGGCTCCACCTCCTGAACCGATACCTGCTCTTCCGTCTGGTTGGTAAGTAAACTTCGTGAAAGTCCAATTTGTAACTAGGGGCCCTTGCTCTCTCTCTCTTGTCTCCCGTAGGGAAAAAAGAGTAAAGGGAAAACAAAAAATAGGACTTGTGCATTATGCACTGAGGCCTTGTCCACTACTTGGGAAAAGAGGCTCTGCAGCTCCTGCATTGAGCAGACCATATTCGAGGGAACCCCTAGATCTGCCTCTGATCTTAGAGATCTAATCAAGTCGCAAGTTGAAAGCACTATTAAATCTTTTCAGGGCAAAAGATTAAAGAAAACTAAAAACATATCCCCCGAGTCCACGTCTAGTAGTTCTGAGGATGACGGGGATTCGGACACTTCTACCTCTTCCTCCTCCTCTTCCTTGTCTACAGTTAGAGGAGGTCGGAGCTGTTTTCCCGTTGAGGAAACAGATTGCCTTGATAAGTCTAACAGATCCCCGGCCCAAAAAATCCATACAAGACATGATGTTTAGCGGCCTAGAACAGAAAAAAAGGAGATCTTTTCCACTCAATGAACATGTTCATTCGCTGATTATGAAAGAGTGGAAAAGACCGGAGAGGAAGGGCTTCCTTTCCCCTAAATGAAAGTACCCGTTTCAGGACCCCGTATGCTCCTTTTGGGAGAAAGCACCGAAACTGGATGTCGCTATTGCCAAAGCCTCAAAAAAATACTCCCTTCCATTTGAAGACATGGGTGTCTTGAAAGACCCCATGGATAAAAAGGCAGACACCTTCTTAAAGGGTACCTGGGAAGCCGCTGGGGTGGGGTTAAAACCGGCGATAGCTGCCACGTGTACGGCCAGATCCCTAATGGTCTGGTTGGACCAGCTAGAATCACAACTGAGGCAGAAGACATCCAGAGACACAATCCTTGAAGCCATCCCGATAATGAAAGGGGCAGTGGCCTTCCTGGCAGACGCCTCGGCGGACTCCGTCAGGTTAAGTTCTAGAGCGGCTGGGCTTGCCAACGCGGCTAGACGAGCCCTCTGGCTGAAATGTTGGCCCGGGGACCTACAAACTAAATCCAGATTGTGCTCCATCCCCTGTGAGGGCGAGTTTCTATTTGGGCCTGCCCTTGATGACCTCCTGGATAAAGCAGGGGATAATAAGAAACGGTTTCCTGTCCCGTCTAATGCTGCTTACAGGAAGCCTTTTCGAAGTAGAAGATTTATGCGTAGGAAACCCCCCTAAAGAGCAGGCTAGGTGGGAGAAGGAAGACCAAGGGATTCCTATTTAACAAGCCCTCCAGTGATAATAGAAAGGCCCCCCAATGAAGATTTGCCCCGGGTTGGGGGAAGGCTATCAAGTTTTCTCCCGGCCTGGGTGCTAATATCCAACAGCTCATGGATTCTGACCCTAATTCAATCGGGCCTGAAACTCCAGTTCTTCAAAGTCCCTCAGAGAAACTTTATTATAACCCCCGAAAGATCTTCAAACGAGGAGCAACTAGCCTTGGAGCAGGAAATCCGGGGACTAGTAGGGAAAGCAGTCCTCCAGGAGGTCCCGGGGGGGAGGAGGAAGGCATGGGCTTCTATTCTCCACTATTCCTGAGAAAAAAAAACAGATGGGACATACAGGACGACTGTGAATCTGAAAAAACTGAACAAGCTGTTGAAGGTGGAACCCTTCAAAATGGAAACCATAAAATCTTCAATAAAAATGCTGTTTCCTGGTTGTTTCATGGCCGTCCTGGACTTAAAAGATGCCTATTATCACGTCCCGATACACAAGGACTACCAGAAGTTCCTCAGGGTAGCTGTTCCTATGGGTGGAGTGGTCAAGCACTACCAATATACCAGCCCTCCCATTCGGCATCGCCATAGCCCCAAGGGTCTTCACCAAAGTGGTTGCAGAGGTGATGGCTCATCTAAGGGAGCAGAACACCCTGGTCGTCCCATACCTAGACGACTTCCTGATAATGGGCAGCTCCTTCCTAGACTGCAAATCCCATCTGGGAAAGGTCATGGATTCCTTGACTCGCTTAGGGTGGCTTTTGAATCTGGAAAAGTCCAAGACAGAACCATGCCAGATACAGGCGTACCTAGGCATCATACTGGATTCAAAAATTCAGGAGTGTCGTCTCCCCTCAGGGAAAATTCAAAAAATCTTAAACCTGTTATCACGGGCGAAATCCCACCCGTCTATGTCACTTCGGAAGGCCATGTCCCTGCTAGGTTCCCTGACAGCGTGCTTTCTGGCCGTTCAATGGGCTCAAATACATACCAGGACCCTGGGAAATCCTAGAGGCAGAAAAGGCACTAAAAGGGTGTTTAGAAGGGCTGTTAAGTCTATCTGTAAAAACCACACTTTCCCTAGAGTGGTGGGGGAACATACATAATCTGGCCCGGGGGATTCCTTGGACAATCCCGACACCACAAGTCCTGACCACAGATGCAAGCCCCGGGGGCTGGGGGGCCCACCTCAACAACCTGGTAGCTCAGGGGGTCTGGACAGAACGCCTGAAACTAATGTCCTCAAACATGAAGGAGCTCCTAGCAGTAGAGCAGGCACTCTGGGAGTTCATGCACACACTACAAGGACATCACGTGAGGGTCTTCTCAGACAACCGAGTAGTAGTGGCATACCTGAACCACCAGGGAGGTACACGGTCCCATTCCCTAATGCAGACGACAGAGGTCATCTTTCACTTAGCCGAGGAGAACTTGCAATCCCTATCCGCTCTACGCATAAAAGGGGTAGAAAACCGCACCGCAGACTTTGAGTCGGACTCAGTTGAAGCAGGGCGAGTGGGAATTAAGTCAGGCGTTTTTTCGGCAGATTGTACAAAGGTGGGGCCGTCCCTCCATAGATCTGTTTGCCAACAATCGGAACAAAAAAAATGCTCTTTTTGCTCCCTAGATCCCAAAGGGAACCTGGTAGCCGTGGATGCCTTTATGATCCCTTGGAATTACCCTCTAGCTTACGCTTTTCCTCCGACCGCTCTGATTCCAGCTGTTCTGAGGAAAATCAGAGAAGAAGAAGCAAGGGTAATCGTAATAGCCCCCTTTTGGCCAAAGAGAGCATGGTTTTCATTGTTGAGGAGGTTGTCAATCTCCGATCCATGGGTTCTCCCGGACCTTCTTTCTCAGGGTCCGGTCCTCCTTCCTCAGGTGTCAAGCTTACACTTGACAGCCTGGAATTTGAGAGGGCTCTTCTGAAAGACAAAGGTTTCTCCCCAAATTTGATCACCACACTACTTCAAAGTAGAAAACCAGTCACCACCAAACTATACGGGAAAACCTGGAAGAAATTCCTTCCAGGTTTCAGGTTGGGTGGGGAGGTTCCGTTGACAGCTATCCTGTAATTTTTACAGAGGGGTTTGGAGCAGGGCCTGGCCACAAGTACCTTTAAAAGTTCAAGTTGCGGCCCTGGGAGCACTCTATAACTTTGAACTAGCCAGGGATAGATGGGTATCTAGGTTTATTAAGGCATCAGCTAGATCCTGCCCTATCCCATCCCGAAATACTACACCCTGGGATTTGAACTTGGTCCTTTCAGCCCTAACTGAGGCACCTTTTGAACCTCTGTCAGAAGCGTCCCTAAAAACTCTGTCTCTAAAAACAGCACTCTTGGTAGCTCTCACATCCGCACGGAGGGTTAGTGATATTCAGGCCCTATCGGCAGGCCCCCCCCCCCTTCACACAAATCTTGGAGGATAGAGTTATTCTGAAAACTGACCCTGCCTATCTACCAAAAGTGGCATCAAGATTTCACAGGTCCCAGGAAATCACCCTCCCTTCTTTCTGCCCTAACCCTAGGAACACGAAAGAGAGGGTCCTGCATACACTAGACGTCAGTAGGTGCCTAATCCAGTATCTAGAGGCAACACAAGAGTGTAGGCAGGATAGTTCTCTTTGTCTGCTTTCGGGGTCCTCGTAAGGGGAAGAAAGCTTCTAAGGGCACGCTGGCCAGATAGATAAGGGAGGCCATCACATTATCTTACTCCTCACGTGGAGAAGCTGCCCCAGAGAAACTGAAGGCCCACTCAACAAGAGCCGTGGCAGCCTCCTGGGCGGAGAAGGCCGGTGCTACGATAGAGCGGCAACCTGGTCTTCCCCCTCTACCTTCTTTAATCACTACCGGCTAGACTTAACCTCTTCTTCAGACCTTACTTTCAGGAGAAGGGTTCTGGAAGCTGTGGTCCCCCCCCTAATGAGTCACTTCTCTGCAATTCTCTCCGTGGTGCCGTCATGGGGGAAGGAGAAAGACGTAGTTACTTACCGGTAACGGGATTTCTCAGAGCCCATGACGGCACCCGTACATTCCCTCCCTTCACGTTTGGGTGCGCACGCTTATTAGTTAATTATTGCAGCCACGTGGTGTGTCTAGCGAGGTCTTAAATTGTAAAATTTTGTGTTACTAACCTGGTGGTCCTCTCATGCTCTGTAAACAACTGATGCGGGAGAGAGGTACCGCCCTTTTATCTGTAGGTTTCCTGTCCTTGAAGGGCGGATCCCCTCTCTCCGTAGTGCCGTCATGGGCTCTGAGAAATCCCGTTACTCGTATAATACCTTCAAATATTTACACGGCTCTACCTTTTGCACCCTTTCTAAATATGTTACATTAGTCACCATGAAATCCTGTGGCACTGCCTCTGTTACACAAGCCACTAAGAAAGTAAGATACATTTGTCTATTACCTAGCTCAGTTTCCTAAATACTCGTGGATGAAGGCTTGCAGCTTTATCAATGTTTAAAGAGGTTTCCCACTTAATATTTATATTAATGGTTTTTTTTTGTTTTTTTATCACGTTTATCTTCATGGTATTACTGGTTTGTTTGTTTTTTTTACTGATTTTTCTCACTTGATTTTCATTTTTAGATTTCCTGTTGATCTTTGTAATATCATTATTTTCTCTGTTTTTGATTTGTAGGCTCTGTGGTGGAACAAGTTGTTACCTGAGCTCTGCAATAGGGTTCGTGAGAGTGAAAACACTAATGAAGTATTTATTTCCTCTTTAAAAGGTAAAGGTTATTAGTCTGTAAGGTCGTCTGTATGTGATTCTGGCGCTCTAAGCTACAATTTATGATTGGGCAGGAATGGCACTTACAAATGCCGTGCGGCAAATCATAAACTGAGCCACACATTGAGGTGACAAATTGGGGACGAAAAAGTTACATGCCGCACATGATGTTACATTCTGATAGCCCTCTGTTCAGTCTAAAAGGGGCTACATTTTGAAGTCTTTTTTTTAAAGAGTCTCTTTACTTCGCACACTTACTGACTCTGTTACTTGCCATAGCATTTTTATTATTCAGAATTACTAAACTGAAGGAAACCTTTTCTGATGACTGGTTCTAATTAATACCACAGATTGTTTTAGCTAATTTCTCGAATTCTTGTGGAAGGCCAAACCAAACAACAGGCCAAGTTTAATTCTGCTCATTATTATTTTCCATCACCTAATGTTGAGCTGGTGTTGCAGATCTAACAGTTTTCTGACTGCTGAGCTCTATATAACCCCGCCCTCACCACTGACTGGCAGCTTTATGCCTATGCACAGTGTACAGAGAAAGCTGCCAATCAGTGGTGGGGGCGGGGTTATACACAGCTCATGAATATGGAGGACTATGACAGCAGGTTTACTAGTCCTCTAGTGATAATCTGCTGATTTAAACTGTGATTTTTATCAAAACTGCAGCAAGCAGCCCAGTAAGTGACACATCGCTGAAATTGGCATCTTTGTCTTGAGCTGCTCTCACGTTAGAAGGAAAAACCTGGTGACAGATTCACTTTAAGTATAAATAATAAGTATAATGTACCTTCATCTAACACACACACACACACACACACACACACACACACATATATATATACATATATATATATATATATATATATATATATATATATATATATATATATATATATACACACACACACACACACACACACACACACACACACACACACACACACACACACACACACACACACACACACACACACACACACACACACACACACACACTGGCCCCCACAGTTTTTACTAAGTACTGACATAAAATAAAACTGCATACCTAACCCCGTTCTCCGATGTGCTGCTCCGGTGTATGTAGAGTATGGATCCGCACTGCAGGCACAAACTAGTGATATTGTCACGCCTGCTGCAATGAGACACATACGCACAAGCTGAATGATGGCATATGGAGCTCCTCTTCGACCATTGTATTCAATGGTATCTGCATCCTGAGTTTTCTGGTAAATTGAGATGCTGGCGGTGTGGGAGAAAGGGGGCTAGGTGGTGCAGTATTCCACGGTCTTCAGCTTTTTGTCTGTGCCGTGCCGGACAGGAAAAGACAAAGGCCCAGATGTGACCCATGGGCCGCGATTTACCCACGTCTGCTCTTCTGGAATCAGGGCTCGGGTATATTTCAATGTAGATGAGTTACATGGAATGAGCGGTCACTAAATAACATTGTACCAGATGTCAGAATCCTTTATTCATTTTATGTTTGTCTCATTTTAGAAACTTTAGATGTTATCGCCACAGAACTTGACCTTCAAGATTTCCTCAACCTGCTGCCCGACGATGGAAATGCAGCATTTTTCTTGCCTTACCTTTTATGTCAAAGCCAAAGAAAACTTGTAACGTAAACTTTTTTGTTTCTTGGGTGAACTTAACGTCACATAGATGGCGCTCCAAAATCTGCTGTGTCCAATAAACCATACAAAAAGGTAAAATGGCTGCAAATTAAGTTTATTCTGAAAATATGGCGACAATTACATCTCAGAGGTGTATGTGCAAAATGCATCGGATATACTGGTGTCTGGCAAAACCGCTCCCTTTATGATCATTAGTGACCTTCATACTTCAGTTTTCAGCATTATCTTGAAATTCTGACATAAGAACACGAGCCGCTCTTTAACTAGTTCAGGGCTGGGCTATTTTCCTCCTTCCTGAACAGGCACATTTTTATTTATTTTTTTTGTTTTTTTTTTTGTACATGCACTTTTAACAGCTCTAAAGAAGGAAAAAACTCTAATTTGGATATTTAAAGAATTGTTTCCTCTCTTGCAGCCTCCGTTTAGTCCCGGCAGCGCTCTCTGTAAGCTGGGAGGACGCAGTGTCGGCATTCTCCTCCATCACAGGACGCTGCATTCGGGCTATAAGATGCACTCAATTTTTAACAAGAGTTTTTCTTGTTAAAAAATGCGTCTTCTAGTCTGAAAAATACGGTAACTCTGTTCATGTGTTGAGCTACTGGTCCATTTAATAAGCTGCCAAACTCTAACCTTGACATTTTGGGACCACGTCATGGTTCCTAGAGGAAATTATATTAACCTCTTCACGACATCCGCCATACATGTACGGCAAGACGATCGCGTTGGCTCGCTAGCAGAGCTGGCAAAATCAGCAGCAGGAGTCTGCTATATAATAACGTACGCATTTACCTCAACAAAGCAAGAAAAGACGCAGACGTATATGTGTTAAAAACATTAAAAAAGAAATCACAAATGGCAAATAAAACAAGCATAAAAATGTCCTTTTATAAATTATAATAAACCTAATTTCCCTACGCATATTGAGACCATCAGGGATACGTGTACCTAAATTATAAATCCAGAACGCTTCCCTGGTAAGTAATAGTCTCCTGTGGTCTCTTCCCCTATTAGATCTTTTGACTCTCTCAATTTCATACACTTGCAGAGAAGAAATTTCCTATGGTGGTGAACCATAAAGTGATTTGATACATGTGATATATTGCGGCTAGCACCAATATCCGTAATATGTTCAGATATACGAACTTTAAGTTTGCGTCAAGTGCAACCCACATACATCTTGTGACAAAGAGAGCAGCTAATAATATAATTAACATCTTGAGTATTGCAAATGGTGTCATCTTTAATATTGTAGTTACATGTATTATGATTATGGAATGTTTTGGTAACAAGTTCTACAGCGGTTACTACCGCATTTATACAGTACCTTGCATGACCATGTCTCAGATTCTTTACAGGATGAAACATAACTTTGAGACACAATATTTCCACTTGCAGTTGCTCTCTTTGATACAATAGAACAGCCAGGTTCCAAAATAGAGAAGAAAATAGGATCTTCATATAGTATGGGCAATACGTTGTCACTTGTTAGGTCCTGGACAACCATTTTAACAATCTATGCGGCACATGTTTCCAGAAGCACAAGCTGGGCACTATGTATTGTGTACTAAAATGGCATATTTTCAGTTTTCGCCTGCACTTACAGGTCCCCGGCCTTTCTCCCCCATTCCTCTGTCGCTGACCTCCGTCACCCTTCCCTGTGACCTGCTCGTCTGCCCGCGATCTTTTGCGAACACCATCATTCCCAGGTGCATGTGCAGATTGATAGTCCGGCTCTAAGGTCATCAGGACCTTTCTGCACTTGTTGATCATTTGCATGAAAATTTGCTGATGGATTTCTATAAATCGGTTGCACAGGCTCCTAAAACAAAGGTATGGACAATAACAACATTGCTGGGACTCTCCATAAATGACGTTAGTTTGCGGTCTAAAACCTGCTGACTGGTTCCCTGTAACACTGCCGCTTTTAAATCCGTGCATCTTATTTCAGGTGTTTTTTAGTAATTTGGTTAATCCCTTGAAAATCCCTAGAAAATTAAGCTTACGCCGGCCAAGTACTAGGTAGAGTTGCGCTATGATTTATGCCTGCCACCTTTCTATAGTAAGTTTCTTAGGCTGCACATGGCCCCATCCGCCTCCTGTATACTCAGTCCACTTTTTTAAAAAGTGGCCGTGAGTGGCAAAAAAGTAGCAAAGTATGATGTAAATGCGCTGTAATTTGCAATGTTCTGGAGAAAAACATACTAATTCATGCGTTGTGCGCATAAATTGCCAGGACAATGACACGTAGGGCCTGAGTTATCTAAGCTTTTAGATTAGAAATCTGGCGTAAAATTTTTTGAAAAGGCTCAAAATGTTGGCGCAACTCAAATCTGCTCCTAAATTTTGCAACTTTTAGGCTATGTGCCCACGATGCAGAAATGCTGCATATTTTTTCCGCTTCTACCTGGCAGGAAAAACGCATGTAAAATCCGCATGCGTTTTTCCTGCCAGGTAGAAGCGTTTGTCAAGCGTTCTTCACATGCATTTCTGCATGCGGGTTATCAAGCGCTTTTCCAAGCGATTTTAGCATCACTTGGAAAAGTGCTTGACAACTTGGTTACACAATATAAATTCATGCAACCGGCATGGATTTATAGTAGTGTGATCAAGTAATAGTTAAAAAAAAAAAAAAAAAAGAATAAGAATGGTAAAAAATAAAAAAGAAAGATTATACTCGCCTTCCGATGGCCCCCGGTCTTTTCTCCGCTGCGTCCGGTCTCTTATACGGGTCGCGGTCGTGTGACCTGTCACATGACTAAATGATGTCATAGAAGGTCCTTTTAGACCATCGCGAGCTGCCCAACACACCGGACCCATCGCTGAGGAGGCCGGGGGCCATCGGAAGGTAAGTATAATCTTCATTTTTTATTTTAAATTCTTTTTTTAACAGGTAAAGGGAACCCGGGAGTCTCCTCTTCTCCAGACCCGGGTACCATCCGCACATTGAATCGCTTAATATCCGTGTGTGCACATGTACTCATGCGGATATTAAGCAATTCATTGCAAGTCAATGGCTGAAATTACGCTGCGTGTCCGCAAAATTAATGGACATGCTGCGTATTTTTCCGCAATGATAATCCGCAGCGGAAATTTCCGCAGCATGTGCACAGCACATGCGGATTGTCATTGGGGACCATGGGGCACGTATTACCAAGCGTTTTTTAAGCATTTTCGCTGCGGAAATTCCGCTGCAAAAATGCTTGAAAAACGCATATTGGGCACGCAGCCTTAGCGTTCTTACACCATTTTCGCCTAGCTCCAACAAAGTGGGCAGGACGGGGTCATAGCAACTCCCACTCATTCATAACTACAAGCAGTGTTCTGTACGGCACAAATCTTACTTCAGTACTCGACTGGAGTAAGGTCTGTGGCGAGGCGCATAACACTTTTTAGGCGCGCCTAATTCATTGAGGCGTGTGCTCTTAATGGATTCGGAGTGTCTGACTCCAGCATACCCTGCCATCAAGACCAGGTGAAAGATGCTGGTATTGAAGAATTGGGGCCGTAATGCACAAATCGTGGCGAGGTGCCCTATAACAGCACCACTTTTTGCTCAGTTACACAGGACCTAGACACCTTATTGGGCTTCTGCTAAATGCTGGACAGGTGAGGGGCAGGATGTCATACGAAGTCTTTCCTGTGATATCTTCCCGATTGTATTTTCACTATATCGATGCAAGTTTACGTAATCTTTATCTTTTGAGCATCACTGGCAGGTGACAGTATGGTGGGACATGGGTCAGGGACTCAGGAGGACCACAAGAGGAAGGAGTGGGCCCACAGTCATTATTCTGCTATTGATATAATGTTTTATGCTGCAGTCAATATTCAGTGTTACATTATGTCCTATACTCCAGTCCCATCTAGAGCTGCGTCACTATTCCGCTGTTACATTATGTCTTATACTCAAATCACCACCGGAGCTGCATTGCCGATATCTACAACTTCACAGTGAATGTATCATGGTTTTTTAAAAGGGCGTGGTTAATGTCTGAAAAATTTGGAGGCCATCCATGATTTTTGGTCTGGATATCCAGAAAAAAAAATAAATAAAATTCTCTAATGTTGGTGAGGTGTTTTGCTAATATTCTTTATTTTGTAGAATAGGTTATTTTCTGGTACAAATATTTCATGGGAGATGTAACAATTGTTCTTCAGATTTGGCTCAAGCTGAGTCGTCTTCTACTTGCTTTGTAACCCCCGGAAGGTGTTTAATAAACTTGTGAATTAAAGTTTCTTTTTCTGTACAGGAATATAAGAAAAATGCAACTCAATTAGGCAAAAATCACAAGATAGAAATATATTATTTGCGTGGATAATGCCTCTGGTTAAAGAAGCACTCCTCCCATCAAAGTTTTTATCCTCGTACTATATTGCAGTCATCATATTGCAATATATTAAGAGGATAAAAACTTTGATGGGAGGAGTGCTTCTTCAAACAGGCTTAGATCAGGATCTCTGTCTCCCAGGAAATTCAATAAGCTCTCAAAATTAACCATAACATCACATACTTGCTAAAGTTGCATGGTTTTCTTAAAAATAATTCAACTGAAATCCCCACAAAGCAAAAACTAATTATTTTATTCCAAATCTGTACAGCAAATGTGTGATCACAGATCCTTACAATAAGGCAGTACGGGTCCATATTACAGGGCTGCAGACAAACAATGTGCCCGTTGAATGGTTCTCCTGTGAGTCGTATTCTTCCTTCTTCTAGCTGAGCACCCTTACAGAATGGTATCTGATTAAGCCATTCTTATTTTTCATAAATTAATATTGTAATAAGCTGTGCCGCTATGTAACTAAAATGCACATGGAGACACCGTATGGACCCATAGTGGCTAAGTGTACCGTAATGTGAATTTGCAATGTGGCCATATGCATTTGACCTCCATTTGCTAGACAGCACCAGAATATTTTATAGCGAATCTGTCACAAGTTTTTGCTACCCCCATCTGAAAGTAGCATAATGCAGGGGCTACTTGCTGTAGTTTTTATAAAATCCCTGTTTTATCTGCTGCATATCTACTATTTATCTGAATGCTGAGCTCTGTATAAACCCACCCATATCACTGATTGTCAGCTTTCTGTCTTTACTGGGCATAGGCAGAAAGTTGACAATCAGTAGTGGGTGAGTCGTTATACTGCGCTCATGAATAACGAAGACCACATGGCAGCAGGTTTACTAGTTACAATGATAATCTCATGCTGATAAAACAGTGATTTTATCAAAACTAGCCTGCAATGCTGATCACTTACTTTCCAATACTGTGTACACAGTCTCCATTCCTGCATGTATATGGTCAGCCACGTGACAATGAAGCAACCACGTTCCTGGGGCCTTTGCAACCATACCAACCGTCTGAAACTTTCCAGGGAAAAGATCAAAAACATCTGAGTGATAATCATCACCCATCTAAAAGTAAGAAGAGAAGTGACGGGTTAGTGGCTGCTGATATTCTCATTTTATGTAGGTAAACGTAGATTGGGATATAAATCTCAAAATCGTCCATTAAGACCTTTGCTCTGTTTCATATCAATGTGCACTCACTGAGACAAACATAAAACTACATGAATTTACCCCACCTCAGCTCATCTACTTAACTATAAGGCCTAAAGAGATGGTGGTTGCACCTAGGACTTGGAGAATGATGGGGCCCAAAAAGTCACTGCTCCATGTAGGCAGACCAGCGCTATAGTTGGTGAGTTCTGTCCCCGAGATTATAATGGATGCCAGGCGCTGTAATCTATGCCAAAACTCTGGCCTCTAAAGGCTTCATTCAGATGTCTGTTCTTCGCATCCGAGTGCTAGCCATGCTTTTCACTGGTAAGGGAACTCCATGTATTTTGGAGACCCTAAACCCTGTATACAGGTGTCCCTGGGGGTGTGTGTTCGCATCCGTTTGAATTGCTCTCCTCCTCAGGCAGCCGTAACTTGGGGCCCTTTGTTGTCATGAATGAGCCAGACATTATTAATAAAATACACTTGTTTACTTGATTTTGGAACGATGTACAATAGGTACTAGGTAAAACACTTGAATCCTTCATCTGCAGTACATGACAAAGGCACAAACATATCGGTTGTGGATAGCTGCACATAACTTGTGAAGATCACTGCTGAAGTACAACAGGTTAAACTGAGGACCTCCATCTTCCCAGTACAGGGCCACACGGGTCGATGTGTTTCGCTGTGACTACTGCACCCAGTACTACACTATGTGGACAATATAAGGGAGCTCTTCCAGGTGCTATACCTTATGGATGTGTCCCAGACTGGCTGACCCCGTATTCCTTCACAAAGACCTCCAGGTCCGGCAATCACTAAGATTCGCTTTAAATGTCTTTCACTAGGTGCCCCAACTTGGATGATAGAGGAGAACTTCCATTGCTGTTACTTGGTATTGATCTACCTTCCATGAGACTGCTTTTCTTGCACACACCCAAAATGGCTGACGCTGCTGAGATTATCTTCATTTTTCTGAAGCTGAACTTGAACTGACTATACAACAGGAACTAAGCTCCTAGTGCCCATTTACTCCTCCCCAACCATGGGGCTGGCCTTACAATTAACACTGAATACAGTAAATTTCAACCTACACGAGAATAAAATACACAATAATATACAGGTCACACAAGATAATGCATAAGGAGTCTTCAGAGAGAGAGAGTTTGACATCACCTTTTAGACATAGATAGCACTCATACCAGGGTATGTGGCCATCAACAAGTCTGTGATTTTTCGCAGACTGAGCAGTCCACAGAAAGTTGCGGAGACGTCAGATCAAAATCAGCAATGCAAGTCTATGGATCTGGGAAAAAATCAGACTGCACTCGGATGCCATCTGAGTGCGGTCCAATTTTCATGGACTGTCAGAGAGGAGAAGGTGGAGAAACTTTTTTTTTTTTCCCCCTCCATAAATGAGAAAAATTGATGACTCTCGGACCATAATCTGATAAAAGTCTTATCAAAATACGTATGTGAGAAAAATGGGCGTCTGAATGAAGCCTCAAGGAACATTCTCATTGGAGAGAAATAATCATACTATTCAGACCTTGGGGGATCAGGCTGAGTTTCGCTACCGGCAAACAGCTGATTTTGCAGGAAAATCCATGCCCAGCCAGGCATTTAACCTGTTTTGTTAGATGAAGGCAAAAATCCACCAGAATGGGAGGCTTGTCGTTCTGATTCATAGATGGGGTCTCGAGCAGAGAAATCCCCCTTTATGACATGCAACAGGACATATAACAGAGGTTTTCTTCCTAAAACAAACCTTTTAACATTTTCCTAAATTCAATGTAATACATCTACTAACACTTGTAAGACTTAAAGCACACTATTTATGCTATTAAAAAGGCATACTGTATATGTGTGAAGAGCAGTTAATGAAACTTTTTCGGGTATCTAAATAGATAAATACAATTAATTAAATAATAAGATGTACTTCTATTGGGCTGAGACTGTCACATTATTCCTCACAGGGACACTGGATAGGGCTTTGCCAGGCTACCTGTTGTGAAATGCTTAGTATATCTATAGCTCTCAATGGAGAAGAAAATAATCAGGCCGTTCTAGAAAGACTGTCCGGATTAGGGTCACCTTGGCGTGGTGTGATGATTTTTAGGGTTTTTTTTTTAATCAAAATTACATTAAGTGCCCTATGTTATTTCCATGCACTATTGCTATTTATTTTCGTACTGCAGGCTATTTTCTCACTTTGTTTTTCTTAGGTTTTGTCAGTTCTAGTAAGAGGTCTCAAGTTTTTCAACTCTTCAGTCTACCCCTGACAGGAGATCACTTTTAGGCATAGTTTATTCCATGTAATTCAGAGCCCTGTCTTCATTAGAAACAAGTTTATTAAAATCATTACCGTATATTCAAAGCTGTGTGCGTGAAAGTGCACTGTGTGTATGTCCACTTCATTCCCCAGGCCAATGAGGTGCCAGTTTATATGGTCCCCGACGTGCATAGTAAGGCCTTGTAAGTTGGCATATAATTTACCATTAATAGCTGAAATACAAGTGATCACAGACCATGTGCATTAAAGCAAGTGACGTCACCGAGGCTTGAGCAAAGCACATATTCATAAACAGGATTAGTATGTACCAATGATCTTTTGTCTACATTTGTATGATATATATTATATATGTTCAATAAATGTCTTTTGTGTAAGGCATTCTTGTTTTGTATGGGTAACAGGATAATTAGCAGTCAGGTAGACTTTTTTTTTAGCCTTAAGAATTAAAAGGAATACACAAATTTTATTTCAATAAAAATTTGAAATAATTTAAAGCAAATCTGTTATCAAGATTTTTCTATCTAATCTGAGAGCTGCATAATGTGGAGACAGAGACCCTGATTCCAGCCGGTGTCATTTACTGAGCTACTTGCTGTAGTTTTGGTAAAATCTCAGTTTCCGCAACAGGAAATTATCACTAGAGGACTAGTCAACCTGCTTCCATGTAGTCCTCCATATTCATGATTGGTGTATTACTCCGCCTCCATCACTGATTGGTAGTTTTCTGCCTATGCACAGTATATATAGAAAGCTGTCAATCAGTGGTGAAGGCGGGGTTTTCTGAGTTCAGCTTTCAGAGTACTGAGAGATCTGCAGCAGAAAGAACAGGGATTTTATCAATACTTCAGCAAGAAGCTCAGTAAGTGATACATTGTTGGACTCAGGGTATCCGCCCGTACTTCATTCTGCTTTCAGATGGAGTAGCAAAAACCTGGTGACAAATTCCCTTTTAAAGAAAAAATTTGAGTTAAACACTAATGTTTTGGATAAAAAAAAGACAGTATTGTATATTAGAATATCATGACACACTTAATGGGCATATAAATACATTCAGTAATAAATATGCACCACATCAATATTTGAGTACCACGTGCTTCCTGATGCTCCACAATTGGGGGGTATCATCATCTGGTCGGTATCATCAGGCTACCAGATACCACTGACCATTGTAGGCATCAGTCACATGTCAAAGTCACTTATCAAAGTCACATGTCAATGTCATTTATCAATGTCACTTAGCAAAGTCAGTTCTCAGACAGGGTATTTAGCCTCAAACTGACATTATTCTGATGTTTGACTTTGATATCTGATCATGTCCTAAAATGGACACTGTAGGCCACACATATTTCACTGTGTAATGTCAGGCAGCTATTGATGTGGTGCATAAATATTACTGATGGAGGTATTATATGTAGGTCCTGTAATTTCTATACCCAGTAATTAGGAGAGGTACATTACTATTACAGACTGTGGCGCAGCTTTGCCTCTTTTTTTCACCGTAGGCATATTCCATTTTACATTGTGTGTACATTTTTATCTAATTGTGATGTGCAGTATTAAATAAAGGTAATTTTCCTTTTTTGTAACTCTAATGCCCCCTTTATTGCTGTAGTTTATTTAAAGGGGAGCCACACTGCTGTATTTTATATACCCAACCAGTGTAGGTTTCTTGTGTATTTCCTGTACAGACGTCATACTGTCAGGGTGTTTTCACATTCAGGCACCCGTTCAGTTTGTTCTTTTTTACCTTTCTAAACTTTTAGTTAAACATTTCAAGAGGCACGAGAACTTTGAGATGGAGACGTACCATGCATCAAGTTGCTTTCAATAAACTCTTCATCGTCTTTCTTCACTTCTTCAGGATGCAGGGAATATGTTTCAATGTTTTCTTCTAGATACCAGGATTTATTTTCATCAAATATCAGAAAAAGAAGAAAAAATCGCAAGATCGTCTCCTTATGTAAGCTCAATAGAAATAAGGGTTTTTTGCAAATCACAAGAGGCCCAACCAATCCACTGTATGTGTCCTAAGAGAGAAGGCAGTTACCTCAGTGCACTACATGGAGAAATGAATCAATGTCGTCCTGACTCCTTTAAAAAGAATGACGACTTGGAAACTACATGGACCAATAAATTGTCTGTGAGTTCTTAAAGGAGCACAAGGATCCCCAGGCAGCACACGGGACATTGCATATTCTTATATATCAATAACCCATTTGTTCCATTAAAAGTCAACTTTGCCATTTAGGGATTTGTGGAAAGTTTGCAAAGTTAGGAAACTTTCACAAATGACAGTAACCAACACTGCAAGAGCCATAAAATTGTTCTTTTTGCCAACATGGCGCTTATTTTTGCAGGACAAGTTGCATTTGTCCATGGCACCACGGGCCAATTGTTTTTATTCCATGTCTATTAGTAAAAAAGAGAAAGCATTCACATGACTTTAAGAATGACTTTAACCCTGTAAAGTAGTTCTCTGTGAAAAACACAGAAAACAACCAGCATATGCCTGAATATAATTGCAAAAGTAATTCTCTTTTGTTTTCATTATCTTGCCCGGCTCTGAACTGTCCCTATGCCTTTATACTGCCAAGGCTGGCTGTGAGTGGGAATACCATGTATAGGACTACAATTCCCATAATGCTCCTCCCGCAGACATCGCCCCTTCTTATACTCGCCGCCTGCCTCTCTGATTACGGAACTACCTTGTAACATTTCACTCCTTTTAAATGCATTTTACATTGTTTTTATTCCATACTTTTTAGTCCCCCCTAAAGAAATTAAAGGGGTTTTCCCACGAACAAAAGTTCATTTTAAAAATTGTCTGTGTCTGACCGTGTACGGAACATACCACATCTCCTGGGCAGGGGAGGATGCAAAAGAGGGATTCATTTTGTGAGGTAAAATAATGTTTAAAAACAGGCAGTCAAACATTTTATCTCACAAAATGAATCCCCTGCGATCCCCTGCTGTAATGTCTGTATTGTCTTTTGCTTCCTCCCCTGCCCAGGAGATGTGGTATGTTCCGTACACAGTCAGACACAGACCATTTTTAAAATAAACTTTTGTTTGTGGGAAAACCTCTTAAAGGGGTTGTTCAGATTTCACTAGTAAGTCTGCAATCACTGTGTGTGACTGCAGACATGTGATTCATTACATCGCGCCCCATGTGCACTGTTAGGATTCTCCAGTGCCATCTACGAAACCGGACGGTCATGTGACAGCAAGCCTGTGATGTGCATACTTCCAGCCACATTCTGACTAGACGCACGCGTCCTCACTCAATTCACTTGTATTGAGCGAGGCCGCGCATGTCTATTTGGAGTATGGCCAGGAGTATACATATTCCATACTTCCGGTCACATGACTGCCCGCTCCTGCCACTGGGAAATCCTGACAGCACGCACCGTGCACACTGTGAGGATTCACAAGTCTGCACAGAACCTGAGAGCTGCCCTGGCCCCTAAACCGTCACCATGACTGTATTGCACCTTTTTCCTATAGTCTAATAAGAATAATCTAATTCTATACTGTAATAATTCCATTCTAAGAATTTTTATTATTGCTAAATAAATGAACAGTTAATTTTATACCCTGCACTTGCGCTATGTAATCTGTGTTGGGGGGGTCGTTGATTAACTATTCCTCCCTCTCATTGTGTAACCTAGCCCCGGTGGGCGTGAGTGACATGCTTTACGAGAGTGATGTTACCGCTGGTTCTTTGTGAAGCTCGTGGCTGGCTGAGTCTAGCGTCACTACTTTCTCCCTGGGCATGCACACTGCGCTGATGAAGCTGGGGAGCACATACCCCACTTCATTTCACATTTCCAGGGAGGACTTGTGATTGTAGGAGATTTGCAAGGAGTCGGCGGTGACGCCGCTCTTGCAAATCATGTCACATACAATGAGAGGGAGGATTAGTTTGGGGAAATCATTTCCCCTCCCCCCAGACTGGTCACTCACTGATTTACTTTGCGCGAGTGCAGGGTTTAAAGTTAATTTTACATTTATTTAGCAATTACTAAGCAACGTAAAAGGGCTTATTAAAATGTAGGAAAAGGGTGCAATACAGTCATGATGGCGGTTTAGAGGGGCTAGTGCAGATGTCAGGTTCCCTTTAAACCTGTAGAGTAGCAGTATATGGGTAAATGAATAATCTTAAATGAAGTGTCATATTTGATAATAAAGGGGGATTTATTTTGGGGGGTTTAAATCAATAATCGGTATTAAGTTTTAAGTGTACACACAATACAAACTACATTGAAAGAAACCAGACTCCTCTCCCCTTTCCCGTCATTCCAAAAAAATGTCCATCCCGCTTCTCCCTGACTTTGAATCTCAAAGTAAGGTACATGATAAGAACATCCCCCTGATATTGACAAGCGTACACACATAAATGACATATAATCTATAAATATTGTGGGAGGCTTATTTGATAATGAAACTTTAATTCTAAAAATGTTACTCTCTTGCGCTGCTTGGGGCCAAACCTATCTGCAGCTTTATTGACACATAGACCAAGACTTATTACAGGCTTGGGATCTTTTTTGTACCTTTGGCTGCCATATCAACCCATTAGTGCCCTGCGATCAAGTTATCTCTGTAACGCTAGATGCCGAGGCATGTAAACCAACAAGTTATCCTGGATTCAGTGAGTTGTAGCAGGAGCAGATCACTGTGGCTGATCTTGTAGACCAGTGTTCCCCAACTCTAGTCCTCAAGAGCCACCAACAGACCATGTTTTCAGGATTTTCTTAGTATTGCTCAGGTGATAATTGCATCACCTCCACAGTGGATAACTCCACCACCTGTGTAATACTAAGGAAATCCTGAGAACATGGCCTGTTGGTGGCTCTTGAAGACTGGAGTTGGGGAACACTGTTGTAGAGCTTTGGTAGCACCTGTGAGACCACCATGATGACAATGTACAGGTGCTTCTCATAAAATTAGATATCATCAAAAAGTTATTTTATTTCAGTTCTTCAATACAAAAAGTGAAACTCATTATATAGTCATTACAAACAGTGATATATTTCAAGTGTTTATGTTGATGATTATGGCTTACAGCCAATGAAAACACAAAAGTCATTATTTCAGTAAATTAGAATACTTTATAACAACAGCTTGAAAAAGGATTTTAAAATCCGAAATGTTGGCCTACTGAAATGTATGTTCAGTAAATGCTGTCAATACTTGGTCGGGGCTCCTTTTGCATCAATTACTGCATCAATGTGGTGTGGCATGGAGGCGATCAGCCTGTGGCACTGCTGAGGTGTTATGGAAGCCCAGGTTGCTTTGATAGCAGCCTTCATCTCGTCTGCATTGTTGGGTCTGGTGTCTCTCATCTTTCTCTTGCAATACCCCATAGATTCTCTATGGGGTTAAGGTCAGGCGATTTTGCTGGCCAATCAAACACAGTGATTTTAAACCAGGTATTGGTACTTTTGGCAGTGTGGACAGGTGCCAAGTCCTGCTGGAGAATGAAATTTCCATCTCCAAAAAGCTTGTCGGCAGAGGGAAGCATGAAGAGCTCTAAAATTTCCTGGTAGATGGCTGTGCTGACTTTGGTCTCGATAAAACACAGTGGACCTACACCAGCAGATGACATGGCTCCCCAAACCATCACTGATTGTGGAAACTTCACACTAGACCTCAAGCAGCTTGGATTGTGTGCCTCTCCACTCTTCCTCCAGACTGTGGGACCTTGATTTCCAAATGAAAATTGGAACTCTGGGACCTTGTGGAGTGTGTCAATGCCTGCCTTTTGGACATCTGTCAAGTCAGCAGTCTTCCCCATGATTGTGGAGCCTACTGAAACAGACTAAGGGGCATTTTTAAATGCTTAGGAAGCCTTTGCAGGTGTTTTTTGTTAATTATTTTAATTTAGTGAGATAATGACTTTTGTGTTTTCATTGGCTGTAAGCCATAATCATCAACATTAGCAGAAATAAACACTTGAAATAGATCACTCTGTTTGTAATGACTCTATAATATATGAGTTTCACTTTTTGTATTGAAGAACTGAAATAAATTAACTTTTTGATGATATTCTAATTTTGTGAGAAGCACCTATATGTCATGGTGTGGGAACAGTCAACAGTGTTGTACATTTTCGTCATGAGTTATTATGGAGTTAGTCTGCTGATAACCGTAGTAAGACGAAGCATCTATTTCCATTGTGTCTGGTTCATTCCTTCTGGATGTTTTCCCTGGTTCCCTATCACTAGACTAGTAGTGCAGTTTCACATCAAACTTTTGGGTAACAAACAGGTGTTAAAGGTATATTCTGCCATCTTGTTGATTCTTTTGCTTATTTTGGTAGTGACAAACCACTACAGGTATCCTAGTTTTGTGCTTTGTTTTAATGCATCACTGTCCATGTCTTTTGGGACAATTCATGTACACTACCACTGATTCAATGGTGCTGGAGATGTGACTTAGTCTCAGGTGTATGTTATTGGTGTATTTGATTTTTTTTTGTCTTACGTCTTTAGACTTGTGGGTATTGATAGCTGCTATTTGAAACATATGTTCATATCAGTGGTTTATGTACTATTAATTTGAGAGTGTATGTGACCTAGGTGTTTTTGTGTTCTCTGTATGTTATCTTCATGGAATAGACCAGATTAAACCTTGTTAAACAAGCACTTCCATCAACGTTTTTATCCTTTTAATATATTGCAGTCATATTATAAAGCACTGTGTACTTACAATTGCTCATTTTGTCTTTCTACCCAGTTAATTCTTCTCTTATCTCTGCTCTATGTAGAAACAGGAAGTCTCTTTTCTCTGCATTTATAGCATTTATCGTTCCCTTTTTAAACTCCTGACCCAGCTGTTCCCTCCTTCCCCCTGCCAGGGACTTTTGCAGTGACTGATGACTTATACAGGGAAAATTGACCTCCTGTTTCTACATAAAGCTTAGAAGGATTCAGCTAGTCAATTTTTAATTTTGTGATGTCATAGACCTAATGGAAAATAGAAGAATTAGCTGGGTAGAAGGACAAAATGAGCAATTGTAAGTACACAGTGCTATATAATATGATGAATGCAATATATTAAGAGGATACAAATTTTGATGGGAGGAGTGCTTCTTTAAATATAGTAAAATAATTACAAAACATATTACCTTGATTTGATCAACTGCTGAGTAATAAGCCCAAGTCAAACAATTGTTTTCCTGCGTTAAAGGGCCAGATCTTTCAGGAATGTTCCATACGTATGTTTCTATGTTTCCTGTTGGAAAATTTCAGACAGTTTATACACCATTATTATTATTTATTATTATAGCACCATTCATTCCATGGCTTTTTACATGTGAAATATAGGTACATACAGTAACTACAGTATATGTGCACTAATTAAAGAGTTTGCCCCAAACTAGTTTATTTTTTTTTCCTATGGGCCTAAGAACTAACA
This sequence comes from Phyllobates terribilis, assembly GCF_046119375.1. Taxonomy (NCBI): domain Eukaryota; kingdom Metazoa; phylum Chordata; class Amphibia; order Anura; family Dendrobatidae; genus Phyllobates; species Phyllobates terribilis. The sequence goes on from NW_027367535.1 coordinate 34,838, forward strand.
GCAGGTAGTTGCTAATTACCTGCCTGTTCTACCCAGTGCCGTCTCAGAACAGTCACAGACCGCTTCTGCCGGCGATTCTGCTGCTTCGCATCAACAGAGCAGCTTTTCCTCTTCCGCGCTGCTCTGTTGATGGGGGGGGGGGGGTGACTGCTGGCATCATGCTGACTGACAGCCAGCTTCCCGCAGTTAAGCAGTGGGGAGCTGGCTGTCAATCAGTACGATATTGGCAGTCACACCCCATTAACAGAACAGAGCGGAAGAGAAGCAGCTGCTCTGTATATATATAACCTTATTGCAGAATCGCTGGCAAGAGAAGTCCATGACCATGAGCTACAAGAGATTGACGGCGTGCAGAACGGGCAAGTAATTAGCAACTATCTGCCTGTTAATTCTTAGGTCCATAGTAAAAAAATAAAATAGTCCTGGATAACCCCTTAGTTATCTCTTCAGAGACAAAAAGGGGACATTTATTTCTATTTTCTACTTATTATGTATTACAACTAGTGTTGAGCATTCCGATACTGAAATATCGGGTATCGACCGATATTCGCGGTATCGGAGTTCCGATACTGAGTTCCGATACTTTTAGAATATCGAATACCGGAATCGGAAGTTCCCATAATGCCTGCGCTCTGCAGTGTCTCTGAAGGATGACAAGCTGGATGGCAGCGCTCAGCTTACTGTACTTGTCATTTAGCGTTAAAGGATTTATTAAAAAAAATAATAATGTTTTCATGCACCGTCTCTTTAAAAAGGCTGGCCGGCAATTCAGCAGCAGCATACACCGGTACCCGACAATTTACAACAGAAAGAATAGAGCATCACACATAGATTAGATAGATAGAAACATGTCAGTCACATATATAAGAAATACAGTGACAGTGTTGCTTACTGTACTTGTCATTTGGTGTAAAGGATTTATTTAAAAAAATAATAATGTTTTCATGCACCGTCTCTTTAAAAAGGCTGGCCGGCAATTCAGCAGCGGTACCCGACAATTTATAACAGAAAGAATAGAGCATCACACATAGATTAGATAGATAGAAACATGTCAGTCACATATATAAGAAGTACAGTGATAGTGTTGATAGTGTTGCTTACTGTACTTGTCATTTAGTGTTAAAATAAAGGATTTATTAAAAAAAAAATTGACGTAGGGTTCCCCGTAATTTTAGGCTCTAGCAGAGGTTAAGCAGACGGCTGGGGCAGATGTTTGAAGCCTGGGAAGGGGGTAATACCCACGGAGCTTCCCAGGCTACTAATATCAGCCCTCAGCTGAATACCTAGCCTTTACTAGCTATTAAAATGGGGGACCCCCCAAAAAAATGACGTGGGGTCCCCCCTATTTTAATAGCTAGCAAAGGCAGACAGCTGGGGGCTGATATTAATAGCCCAGGAAGGGTGCCATGAATATTGGCCCCCTCCCAGGCTAGAAACACCAGCCGTCAGCCGCCCCAGAAATGGTGCATCCATAGGATGCGCCAATTCTGGCACTTAGCCTCGCTCTTCCCACTGCCCTGTAGCGGTGGCAGTGGGGTAATAGGGCTGGGGTTGATGTCAGCTTATAATACCAGCAGACATCAAGCCCAGGTTAGTAATGGAGAGGCGTCTATAAGACACCCTCATTACTAACCCCATAGTCAAAGTTAAAAAAAAAAAAACACAAACACCCAGAATAAAGTCCTGTAATTGAAATAAACACACAATTTTTTAATGTTCTAAATTAAACCCTACTTACCATCACTCCCATTCCAGCTGAAGCCAATGTCTTCTGCAATAAAAGTAAAATAATAAAGTAACATCATCCTTACCTTTCCATGGTTCCCACGACGGCTCCAGCTCTGCTACATTCACATGACAGGCTGGATCGCAGGCTTGCACTTTAAGCCCACATTGATTATATAACTGTATCTTGAATATGTTTTGGTAAATAGTTAAAACTTGTGTCACTGTCATTTCTGGACCTTATTGTGCATATACATTTAAATATACATGCTTACACCAGGGATCCAGTCTCTCTGCCCTTGTCCATATGTATGTCACTTGACAAATGGTAAGGTTTTTAATATTAGAGTTAGGACTGTCCCATAAGGGTTGCCGTGAAGTTGCGGGATGGCTTTCACATTATTTTGATCAAAATTATGTTAACTAAATACCCTTTATTATTTATTATTATTTTTACACTGTGCGATTTATACATTTACTTTCAGTTATTTGGGTATTTTTCTTGTCTTTGGTTTCTCTCTGTTTAATGGCCTTGTGTGAACATGCATTTACATTTTGCATGCACATCAACTTACGTTTCAGTTCAGACCTTCAGGTTTTTTCTTTGCAGTCAGTATGCTTTAGTGCATATAAAAGGGTGTGGCCGCCCTTTGTCTGGGCTGAGACGCTCATTCTGCTTCGGCTTTATTCTTACACCAGGGATCCAGTCTCTCTGCCCTTGTCCATATGTATGTCACTTGACAAATGGTAAGGTTTTTAATATTAGAGTTAGGACTGTCCCATAAGGGTTGCCGTGAAGTGGCGGGATGGCTTTCACATTATTTTGATCAAAATTATGTTAACTAAATACCCTTTATTATTTATTATTATTTTTGCACTGTGCGATTTATACATTTACTTTCAGTTATTAGGGTATTTTTCTTGTCTTTGGTTTCTCTCCATATAAATATACAGTACAGACCAAAAGTTTGGACACACCTTCTCATTTAAAGATTTTTCTGTATTTTCATGGCTATGAAAATTGTACAATCACACTGAAGGCATCAAAACTATGAATTAACACATGTGGAATTATATACCTAACAAAAAAGTGTGAAACAACTGAAAATATGTCTTATATTCTAGGTTCTTCAAAGTAGCCACCTTTTGCTTTGATGACTGCTTTGCACACTCTTGGCATTCTCTTGATGAGCTTCAAGAGGTAGTCACGGGAAATGCTCCTCCAACAATCTTGAAGGAGTTCCCAGAGATGCTTAGCACTTGTTGGCCCTTTTGCCTTCACTCTGCGGTCAAGCTCACCCCAAACCATCACTATTGGGTTCAGGTCTGGTGACTGTGGAGGCCAGGTCATCTGGCGTAGCACCCAATCACTCTCCTCCTTGGTCAAATAGCCCTTACACAGCCTGGAGGTGTGTTTGGGGTCATTGTCCTGTTGAAAAATAAATGATGGTCCAACTAAACGCAAACCGGATGGAATAGCATGCCGGTGCAAGATGCTGCGGTAGCCATGCTGGTTCAGTATGCCTTCAATTTTGAATAAATCCCCAACAGTGTCACCAGCAAAGCTCTCCCACACCATCACACCTCCTCCTCCATGCTTCACAGTGGGAACCAGGCATGTAGAGTCCATCCGTTCACCTTTTCTGCGTCGCACAAAGACACGGTGGTTGGAACCAAAGATCTCAAATTTGGACTCATCAGACCAAAGCACAGATTTCCACTGGTCTAATGTCCATTCCTTGTGTTCGTTTGCCCAAACAAGTCTCTTCTGCTTGTTGCCTGTCCTTAGCAGTGGTTTCCTAGCAGCTATTTTACCATGAAGGCCTGCTGCACAAAGTCTCCTCTTAACCGTTGTTGAAGAGATGTGTCTGCTGCTAGAACTCTGTGTGGCATTGACCTGGTCTCTAATCTGAGCTGCTGTTAACCCGCGATTTCTGAGGCTGGTGACTCGGATAAACTTATCCTCAGAAGCAGAGGTGACTCTTGGTCTTCCTTTCCTGGGGCGGTTCTCATGTGAGCCAGTTTCTTTGTAATGCTTGATGGTTTTTGCAACTGCACTTAGGGACACTTTCAAAGTTTGCCCAATTTTTCGGACTGACTGACCTTCATTTCTTAAAGTAATGATGGCCACTCGTTTTTCTTTACTTAGAATTTGTATTATGGCAAGAAAAAAGCAGCTAACAGTCTATTCAGTAGGACTATCAGCTGTGTATCCACCTGACTTCTGCACAACACAACTGATGGTCCCAACCCCATTTATAAAGCAAGAAATCCCACTTATTAAACCTGACAGGGCACACCTGTGAAGTGAAAACCATATCCGGTGACTACCTCTTGAAGCTCATTAAGAGAATGCCAAGAGTGTGCAAAGCAGTCATCAAAGCAAAAGGTGGCTACTTTGAAGAACCTAGAATATAAGACATATTTTCAGTTGTTTCACACATTTTTGTTAAGTATATAATTCCACATGTGTTAATTCATAGTTTTGATGCCTTCAGTGTGAATGTACAATTTTCATAGTCATGAAAATACAGAAAAATCTTTAAATGAGAAGGTGTGTCCAAACTTTTGGTCTGTACTGTATATACAGTGCATTGTGAAAGTATTTGGCCCCCTTGAACTTTTCTACCTTTTGCCACATTTCTGGCTTCAAACCTAAAGATAAAATTCAAATTTTTGGGGGAAGAATCAACAACAAGGGGGGCACAATCGTGAAGTGGAACGAAATTTATTGGATATTTTAAACTTTTTTAACAAATTAAAAACTGAAAAGTGGGGCGTGCAATATTATTCGGCCCCTTTACTTTCAGTGCAGCAAACTCACTCCAGAAGTTCAGTGAGGATCTCTGAATGATCCAATGTTGTCCAAAATGACTGGTAATGATAAATAGAATCCACCTGTGTGTGATCAAGTCTCCGCATAAATGCACCTGCTCTGTGATAGTCTCAGGGTTCTGTTTCAAGTGCAGAGAGCATCATGAAGACCAAGGAACACACCAGGCTGGTCCAAGATACTGTTGTGGCGAAGTTTAAAGCCAGATTTGGATACAAAAAGATTTCCCAAGTTTTAAACTTCTCAAGGAGCACTGGGCAAGTGATCATATTGAAATGGAAGGAGTATCAGATCACTGCAAATATACCAGGACCCGGCCGTGCCTCTAAACTTTCATCTCGAACAAGGAGAAGACTGATCAGAGATGCAGCCAAAAGGCCCATGATCACTTTGGATGAACTGCAGAGATCTACAGCTCAGGTGAGAGAGTCCGTCCATAGGACAACAATCAGTCGTACACTGCACAAATCTGGCCTTTATGTAAGCGTGGCAAGAAGAAAGCCATTTCTCAAAGATATCCATAAAAAGTCTCGTTTGAAGTTTGCCACAAGCCACCTAGGAGACACACCAAACATGTGGAATAAGGTGTTCTGGTCAGATGAAAACAAAATCAAACTTTTTGCAAAACGATATGTTTGGCGTAAAAGCAACACAGCTCAACACCATCCCCACTGTCAAACATGGTGGTGGCAGCATCATGGTTTGGGCCTGCTTTTCTTCAGCAGGGACAGGGAAGATGGTTAAAATTGATGGTAAGATGTATGGAGCCAAATACAGGACCATTCTGGAAGATAACCTGTTGGAGTCTGCAAAAGACCTGAGACTGGGATGGAAATTTATCTTCCAACAAGACAATGATCCCAAACAGAAAGTAAAATCTACAATGGAATGGTTCAAAAATAAACGTATCCAGGTGTTAGAATGGCCAAGTCAAAGTCCAGACCTGAATCCAATCGAGAATCTGTGGAAAGAGCTGAAAACTGCTGTTGATAAATGCTCTCCATCCAACCTCACTGAGCTCGAGCTGTTTTGCAAGGAAGAATGGGCAAGGTTTTCAGCCTCTCGATGTGCAAAACAGATAGACATACCCCAAGCGACTTGCAGCTGTAATCGCAGCAAAAGGTGGCGCTACAAAGTATTAACTCAAGAGGGCCGAATAATATTGCACGCCCCACTTTTCAGTTTTTAATTTGTTAAAAAAGTTTAAAATATCCAATAAATTTCGTTCCAGTTCACGATTGTGTGCCACTTGTTGTTGATTAGACCCAAAAAAATTTGAATTTTATATCTTTATGTTTGAAGCCAGAAATGTGGCAAAAGGTAGAAAAGTTCAAGGGAGTCAAATACTTTCACAATGCACTGTATATAATATATAAACAATGAGGCAGCAAAGGCTAAGACAAAATGCAGTTGATAGGTGCCAGCCTGCAGGTTGTAGTCCAATATCCTAATAATAAATGCAAAAACAGCAGGTAGCACAGTAGTAATATAAAAAAAAGTTGACAAACGTTTAATTTGCCATGTGTGCAAAAAGACAGTATTTTGGCTTGACAAAGGCTCTTTGGAGCTTAAACGTTGCTTTTTTGCACACATGGCAAATTAATATATATATTAATGTTTATATTATACACATTCATACCCACATTGTGACAAGTAATCTTACCAGGTTCTGTCGCCTTTACTTCATTATTTTCCAGTTTAACACCATGTGCATATATTGAATACGGTCTACTTGCCTTGTTCTTGAATATTATTTTAATTCTATCACCAACATTTGCTTTTATTAGTGGACCTGTTAAATAAAAAAATTGACGTAGATATTGTTGGTATTTGACCACAGACTTTATTAGTTAGTATAGTATAATAAACTATAGAATAGTGGTTATTTGTTGCATTCAGCTTAGACCAGATTCATACATCTGTGAGTCGTGTTGTGAGCCTGTTGATTTCCGGTCAGGAGAACCACGTATGGTCAATGCATCACGGACCGCGACACATGGATGTGTGAATGCAGCCTTACACTTAAAAAACAGTGTGATGACCATGTCAATGTCTATATATTAAAAATATGTATCCTAGGATTTTCAAGTGTCTTCCACACTTCTTTATGCTCTGGCACTTCTCTGTATGGAATTGCCCTACTATAAGCTGATCATAGGGTGTTCTCCTGTTGAGACCTTCAGCAATGAGTTGTAATCTGTGGAAGAACTTGGAAAAAGTGTCCAGTTTTCTTGCAAGACCACCATAAAGAGAAACAAGTGTTACACAGCTCTCACTGAAATCAAGGGTCAGATTGTCTAACACAAGTATATACTAGGTCCTCCATGGCTCTGTTTTGTAGCTGCTAAATGAGGGTCAGATGCATCCTGTCTGTTAACTCAGAATTAATTAATAGGCATTGCAGGTAAGCAGGGCGACTTGACATCATACGGACTCACACCTTGTCCCCATCCTATTGATACAGTACCACCAATCTGAGCCAACTGACCGTATTGATTTACTATTAGACAAAAGTCACTTGGAGAACGTGCTAAACCATATAATGAGATGTGTTTTCATTGTTACCCAGGATTCATTACCAGTATTGGTTTGCTGGATCATATTGTTGCCAGATTTCATCCATACTTTATTATATTATGACAGGTGTAGAGATTCTCACTCGAATAATGAAGCAATAAAGATCTACTTTAAAACCAAAGGCATATTACTTACCGAGGATAGCAAAATGCTCTTGGGCTCCTGTTCTTTCCTTTTGTACCGTAAAGGTCTTGTCTGTGTATTCCCGGTATACAGCTTTTTTGTACTTGGAACCAATAGAAGTTCTGGATTTATTTAAAAATACATCGCCTGGGCTTTAGGGAAACCAAGAGATTAGATGATATATACTGGTTACTGCGTACGCCCAACAAATCAAAGTCAAATGTAGCCGAGAAAGTGAAGGGAACGCCACCAACAACCACCTTGGTTATTAGTGAAAGACATAGATGGATCTTTAGCTTTCAACATTTAGGCCACGGCCCCACTACCAGTATTTGGTCAGTATTCGGTCAGTATTTTTTCTCAGGAGTGGGACCCAAAACCAGGAGTGGGTGATAAATGCAGAATTGGTGACTTGTTTCTATTATACCTTTTCCCTGATTGTTCCTCACCTGATTTTGGCTCCCACTCCTGAGAAAAAATACTGACCGAATACTGACCAAATACTGATAGTGGGGCCGTGGCCTTACTATGAGATCTGAGCCCCCCAAACCTTCAATTTCCCACACATGTCGAAATACATAGAGATTTACTAAGATAAAAGCTCCAGAGTATTTGCCTAATTTGCACCATTTGGCCTCATTTTGTGTAAAAGCTTACGTCACCTTTATTACGAGTATTAGGGCTCACAGATGCCATGTGATCATTGGTCCGATCTCAGATCGCAATGCACGGACTGGCCGCGCGTCTCCTGACTCCGAGCGTGACAGCCTCATAGAAATATATGAAGCTATCCCGCTCGGGACGTCTCAAGGAGCCCTTAGATAGAGTGCAGGAAGAGGCCATTGCTTTGCCGGAAAGGGTCATGAATAAAATTCAACAATATTGCCTTAAACTGGGCCAACCAAAAGAAGGTGTAAAGTTAGACATAATCAACTAAAGACTTGCCAAATTTATCACCTGGCATGAACTACTATGATAAATCTGTCACAGGTTTATGATGCCTACACATTAGACAGGTTTAGTAAATATAACCCTTTATAGTTATACTAAGGAGCTACTACAGCTGTAAGAAATAAGGGGTACAGATCACATAATAAAGTTATACAATTTTTAAAATATTTTCTAGATACATTTTTAGCAGTTTTCAATTTTTGCTTGAAGTCACTCTAGATTTTCAAGATCTCTGCTTGTAGTCACTATGGGACTTCATTGTGTGCAATATTTGGAGTTCTGGGGAAAGTCCGGGTGGAGGAGAGAGAAGGAGAGGGAGAGTGAGAGAGAAAGAAAGAGAGAGGTTAAGAGAAAGAGAGGGAGAGAGAAGGAGAGAGAGAGGGAGAGAGAAGGAGAGTGAGAGAGAAAGAGAGAGAGAGGTTGCGAGAAAGAGAGGGAGAGAGAAGGAGAGAGAGGGAGAGTGAGAGAGAATTTTTCAGTTCAAAAGTTTGTGTCCTCATTGTTTACAATGACGTTCGGAATCTGGTTTTAGGTCTGGTACCTGAACCAAACTTTGGAATAAAGTTTGGGTTGGGTACCAGAACCTGAACTTCCATGGGTCCGCTCAACTGATGATTTCACAGGTGTACGGCTTCAAGACACGGCTTTGATGACTGTGCTGATACTGTAACGAGCCATACAGCTTACATGGAAATGGCGACAAGCATGAGAAAGTGATACAGAAAATATATTAGTAACTTGTTACACTTTTAATTATACAAAATATAAAAGAGGACCATTCACTCTCCTTGCAATTCTGGAATATATTTTCTTATAACTCTGTTTTGTGTTGTTCCTCAGTTATTCCTCCTTGAAATGTATAAATAAATTAATAACTAGATTTTACCACTTGAGGGTGTGTCCCTGCACAGTCTGACCTTGTCCAATGAGTAGTGACACACCCCTTTTTTCTAGGGGATTGGTAACACCCAGTTGTCTATTTATATATTAACATTTATATAATAGAGGAATGACACAACATAGAGTTTCTGAGAAAAGATGATCCAGAATTGTTACTTGATGGGCAATACTAGTATTAACCAACACTGACATTAGAACTGCGAGGGTCTCTTTAACCCCTTGGCGCACAAAGATGTATGTGTACATCAGTGCTGTGTCCATAGGTGTGGTGTGGACTCAAGAGCTGGACTCACGCCTCATGCGGCAGATACCGGCTTGTGTTACATAGCATAGCTGGCATCTGTCTACAACAGCAGTGACCGGAGCTAGCTCCGATCGTTGCTGGTTAACTATTTAAAGGTCACAAGTCTCTAAAAAAATGCTAAAAACAGTGAACACAACAATGTATGTACTCCAAAATGGTATATATAAAAATGTCAGCTTGCCACGCAAAAATGAAGCATTCATACAGCTCTTTGGAAGAGAAATAAAAAAGTTACCTTTTTTAATTTTTTTTTTTACAAAGTTTAGAATTTTTTTTAATCACTAATAAAATGTAAAAAAACTATTCAAGTTTTATACAGCTGTATTCATACTAAGGCTATGTTCATATGTTCAGTATTTTACCTCAGTATTTGTAAACCAAAACCCAGAGTGGGTGATAAATACAGAAGTGGTGACGTGTTTCTATAATACTTTTCCTCTGATTGTTCCTCTCCTGGTTTTGGTTACAAATACTGATGTAAAATACTGACCAAATACTGAACATGTGAACGTGGCCTAATGTGAATAATCTTATGGCCAGGTCATTTTTACCGTACGATGAATGCCGTACGATGAATGCCTAAAAACGATCGCAGTATTGCATTTTTTTTGCCATTGCATCCAACTTGGGATTATTTTCCTATTTTTCTGGACATTACATGCTAAAGTGCAGGGTGTCATTCAAAACTAATTATAGCTCTTGGATGAAATGGAGAAAAAAAGCAAAAGCGCAAAAACTGAAAAATTGCCTTCGAGTGAAGGAGTTAGGCAATGGCCCCACTATCAGTATTTGGTCTGTATTCGGTCAGTATTTTTTCTCAGGCGTGGGAGCCAAAACCAGGAGTGGGTGATAAATGCTGAATTGGAGACTTGTTTCTATTATACCTTTTCTATCATTGTTCCACTCCTGGTTTCAGATCCCACTCCTGAGAAAAGATACTGACCAAATACTGATAATGGGGCCGTGGCCTTAAACTAAATGTAGCACCTCTTGAAGAATACCATGGCTTTGGAGATGGGAGGGCCCAATTAGGACTTTTGCTATGGGGCCTCATGATTTCTGTGTGCGCCTCAGGTTGAACCATGCCTACTGTATGTGCATGGTCCTATGGTCCTGTAGACTGCATGACTGAGGAGTCAAAGTTTTAATTCACTCTCCTAATCTCTCCACCTCTAATCATTAGTGATGGTTGTAGCAGTCTCCTAATTAGATGTTGCAGCCATCTCTGGATGATACAGCTGGCAGAGAAGAAGGGTTGAGAGCATTTGAAAATGAATGAAGGACGTTGCACCAGGGCATTTGTGGTCACAGGGTCGGAGGGATTGAAACTTTGAGTCATCAATCATACAACCTACATGACTAAGCATGTAGAAATGTTTCATCTGCTCTCCAATCCCCAGTAGAGCACTGTCTGCTGTCTTCATGGGTCAAAACAGGCTCCTTTTAATGCAGTAGCTTTTTATTATCTAGTATTTAGGTGTTTGGCAAAGAAAACATGATTGTGGAAGTAGAAATCAATTACCTCTCCTCATTGTTCGCATGCCTCTCATGTTCCCAGGTCCGATTTGGTGAATAGTCCCATTCAACCTCTTCTGCGGCAATGTAATATGTGTGTGTATAGAAAAGGGCTTTTGAAGACTCCTGTTTGCCACATGACTGAACCCTGTAGCGCTGTCTCATTCCTCCAGTGTAATGGTCTGTAGTCATACACTCAACATTAAAAACACCTGAGAAGACAAAAACAGACAAGTATAGTTCTTGCAGGTGTATTGTGACATTAAGGCCATGACCCCACTATCAGTATTTGGTCAGTATTCACAGGAGTGGGAGCCAAAACCAGGAGTGGGTGATAAATGCAGAATTGGTGACTTGTTTCTATTATACCATTTCTCTGATTGTTCCTCACCTGGTTTTGGCTCACAGTCCTGAGAAAAATACTGACTAAATACTGATAGTTGGGCTGTGGCCTAAGGCCATGTTCAGACGGCTGTTCTAAATCTCAGTATCCAGTAATTGCGGATGTGCAGCTCTGAGTTCTCTACACATATCGGACGAGTGCCATGTCTGCCTGCCATTTAAGTGTCCTAGTCTGGTCCATAAATCAGAACATGCTGCTTTCCACACAGATAGTCGGTCTATGTGGAAAATCAGCCATGTGCACTGGCACATTGGCTATAATAGGTGCGTGCACTCTTCACATGCGGTCCGTGGAGCACATCCATATTATATGGTCGTCTAAACGAGTCCTTAAGGGAACCAGTCAGCTGACACTGTCTGCTTGAACCAGGGGCAGCATGAATCCGAGAGCGGCTGATTGATTGCAGCCAAGTATATTTCACTCTGAAATACTGCAGTGTGACATAGGAAACATACCATGAAATATTATCTGGGATCGAAGCGACTTGGATGACTAGTCCAATAAGAAGGTACCGGGTGGCTTCTCCCCACCCTGTTTCCCGGAATGTGTATAGGTAGAGACCTTTCAAATCAGGGGGAGCAGAGCAGGAAAAAAGCCACTGCAGATGCGCCTTTTGGCCTAGTCATCCTAGTCTCATAGTCTCCGGTCACCCTTTCATAGTTTGTCTTCTCTGAAACACCGCAGCACTTCAGAGTGACATGTCTGAGCAAAAAGAGTCGGTCTCCGATTCATGCGGCCTGTGGTTCGGGCAGCATGAAACAGCTGACGGGTTCTCTTTAAATGATGGGAAAATAAATAAGCTACATTATTTGTATCCATGGTAAATGGCATTGTCGACCTCAGTTCCTACCTCATCGGAGTAGCCTATAGGCGTATATTCTAGAAGAATCAACATTAGGCCGGGTTGAGAAGACCATTGGAGTTATCAGCCACTTATGTCTGCAAATTGCCGGTGACGTCTGCAAACTGCTTGTCAAGTATCTTGTCTGTAAAGTGAGACTAGTGCACACTGTAAAATGGGCTAGACTAGTTCACACTGCATTTTTTTCAACGCAGACCTTAGACCTCCATTTTTTTGCACATAGAACATGCACCTATTTTATGCTCAGGAAAATAGTAGACGGCGTCCAGGAAGTGATGAAGTTCAAAACATCTTTATTCTGCCAAACACCGGATGCAACGTTTCAACATATCACAAGCTTGACAGGTAGAAACGTCACATCCCGTGTGTAGCAGAGTAAACACGTTTTCAACTTCATCACCTGCTGGACGCTATCTACTATTTTCCTGCGCATGCTGTATCCAAGTGGGTTCCTTGGATTTTGGAACTTGCGTCTTTATACGGGAGAATGCCCTGATCTGCTCTTTTGTCCTTTGAAGAGTGCTGTGAGCTAACCCGAAAGGTTGCATGGACCTGTTTTAGTCTATGAGCCTTTTCATTTGACAAAGACTTGTCCAAGTATGGTTCTTATTTGTTGACCAAACTCGCCCATTCATGTGAACGGGTCAGCGCAAAAAAAAAAAATTCGGAAAGTACACAAATGCCATTTATGTTGCATCAATGTATTATCCATTTTCACTGACTTATTCATCAGTTTTTTTATCATATGAGAAAAACTTATGGCACAAGGACAAAAAAATGGATGAAAATCTTATCCACTACTAAGATGAAAATTGGTTGGGTTTTTTGGGGTACGAAGAAATAAAAAACTAAAGTGTAAAATTAGTTCAAGGTGGTGTCACCACTCAGACTCACACCACTCAGGTGTTCAAAACCAACATGTTTTTCAAGCAAAAATTGAGTCAGGAAACATTCCTTTCTGGGGAGAGTTTTTATTTTCCTGAAGCAGTTTTGAAGAGTTTTTCCTGATGCATTCTTTGCAGTCTTTTTTAACAGTGCGTAGCTTGCAAACATTTTATTTCAGGTTATTTCAAAGAAATGGCATGCATTTTTTTCACCAAGCATTTTACAAAACCTCTTCAGGAAAATACAGCTCAATCAGCTCCTAATGTTAATATCAAAAAATGTTTTTTTCAAAATAATGAATAGGAATAGTTTTTCAAGTGTTTTGGAGGTACTTTTTGAGGAGGATTCTGGAAAAAAAAATCTCCTGAAAAACCTGTGTGAACATAGCCCTGCCAATGTATAAAGTGGCTGTATACAGGAATTTGTTGGCTGATATAGCTGACTTTGATCTATTGTATATCATCTTTCTTTAGAAAAACGTCAACTAAGACCTCATTCAGAAAGTTGTGAGTCACGTGGAAATCACAGATGAAACACTGATGGTATAAACTGATACTGATCAAATACTGGTGAAACTCGGACCATTTTGTGCAGGCGTGAAAAATTATGGCTGTCTGAATGAGACCTGAAATATACAATGTATAGATTGTGTGATTATCTTCCTTTTGGAATCTTGTTATCTTATTAGACATTTGACCTCCCAGTGCATTATTTCCAGGTATGATTATTTTCAAGATTATCAAAAAATATCAATTGTAATATATAATTACAATTTGTAGCAGAGGAGCATATACCATGGATTTACTAATGCAATAATTCCTTGTAACTTACCTTCATTGTCCGGAGTCATTATTACTGAGTATGAGATGTGTGGAAATAAGCTTGCAACATCCCTTGTGGTATCATGGAGGCGAATGGTATTTCCCGTAAAGTGTATTCCATGCATGTCGACCTCTGTGCCCAGTCCCAGCATATGCCAACGGATTGAGTCTCCTTTACACATGTCTAGCCCCGGCTGATTTCCATACATGTATCCATTGATTGCTATTCACAAGGCACAATATAACCATTAGAGGTGGAAGATAGTAGATAAAGTATAAAAAATACACGAGTGCCCAAGGGGATGATGGGCAGAAGATAGTATAAACTGCTGGCGCAGATCCACGGATCCTGTGCTGTGTGATGGCCCATAAATGAGGAAAACTATGATACATGAATAAATGATACTGCCCTACTAACTGCATGTCTATACAAAGTACCAGCCTGCAACAATACTGTGAAGACTGGTGCCTATTAACCCCTTATTTCATATTCTATACAAAGTACCGTTTATTAATATTTTACAGACTATGAACTACCTGGCGGTATATCAAAGGCTGTTTAGTAGCTCCAGTATATCTAACTGTTCATACGGACTTCCAACTATATAGAGAAGCACTATATCTTTTAACCCTCTTGTGTATATATAATTTGTCTCTATAGGAAGAATAATTTTACTGTCCAAGTGCATTCCCTACTATACAGAGAATTGCTACGTATACTAATTTCTATATTGTGTGCGCCTCTTCCTTATTTTCAGCTCCTATCCAATCTATTAGTGCGGCAGTCTCATTTATTCATTTATCATGGATGTTATTTTGGGTGAGGTGTTAACTTTTGAACTGGAACAAATATAAGGCCATGACCCCACTATCAGTATTTGGTCAGTATTAGGTCAGTATTTTTTCTCAGGAGTGGGATCCAAAACCAGGAGTGGGTGATAAATGCAGAATTGGTGACTTGTTTCTATTATACCTTTTCTCTGATTGTTCCTCACCTGGTTTTGGCTTCCACTCCTGAGAAAAAATACTGACCGAATACTGACCAAATAATGATAGTGGGGCCGTGGCTTTATTGTGAGGCTAGTTTCACAGTATCTTAATGCATTTTTTGCTGTCTTCGTCTGAGTCTTTTTTCTAAAGCTAAGAAAAACAGTATCCAGACGGTATGTGGAAAAACAATTGAGTATAATGAGGCAGAGTCCAAAGTTTTTGCCGGACACTAAAACACAGTCTGCTACACCATTATATCCGGCATAAAAGATGGATACTGGTGGAATATAAGTCAAATATTGCTGACATTAGACTCTGTTTGCCTCATATACTCAATGGCTCCATCGGGGATTCATCTGAATCTCGTTTTTCTGGGCTTCAGACAGAACTCCCTGACGGAGACAGCAAAAGAGGCACTAACGTAGTGTGACAGTAGCCTTAAAGAGTTCGCATGTTATTATGACAGTTGTAAGATATTAAAAATTATAAATAGAAAAAAAACATAAATTTCTCTTCAGACCTAAAAAATGTCCACTTCTCTTATCAGATCTTCCGAAAAATGAGTTGATATAAAGCAGGTTAATAATAACGCTTAGTAAACACTCACAGTGCATCATATTAGATTCCTGAAAATCTGGATCTTCCTGGTCCACACTACGAGGGCTGCTTGTGAAATGCTCAATGTTCTCTTCCAGATACCAGCTCTTATTTTCATCAAATACATTAGGCATAACGAAGTAATTGTGAGCCACTCCTCTCTGCAATCACATGGACTTCTTTACAATCACATCTGAACAAAATCTAAAATTATTTTACAAAATAGTAATGTACTGGGGTGCTAGAAGAAATCAGAAACCCAAATGGGACTATAAGGCTTGGCCTACCCCTGAAAACTAACTCGACATCATTATCCCTCCTCCACCACCAAACTTTACAATTGGCACAAAGAAATTAGGCAGGTAAAGTTCTCCTCACATTTGCCAAACCCAAACGCATCCATCAGATCGATGGAGAAGTGTGATTCATCACTGCACAGAACACGTTTCCACTGCTCCAGTGTCCAGAGGTATCGTACTTCACACCACTCTATCTGACACTTAGCATTGTGCTTGGTGATGTAAGGCTTGCATGCCATTACTCAGCCATGACTTTCCTAGTGCAGTTTTTGTGCTGATGTTAATGTCAGAAAAGGATTGCACTCTGCTTTTATTGAGTCAGAGGGTTAGCAACTTTTATGCAGTTCACTTAGTCACTCCACTCTGTAACTTTGCATGGACCATCCCTCAATGTTCCGACCATGTGCTCATTTATGTTGATTGTGGTAGAGCATAGGTGTCAAACTCAGGCCCACAGCACAAATCAATGTAATTATATTTGGCCCGTGAGAAGATACCAAATGTCTACTAGAGCTGGCCTGCCGGTAGACAGCACAGGCTAATACTACAAATCCCGTGTTTCTGGTCCGGCATGCTCTTTGGTTACTACAAGGCTGTTTACAACACGCCCCATAGGAACGTGGTCCCCAGCTATTATGCACTTCTCGACCGGCATTCACCTGAGCCGGAAGTTCCCTCCTCTTCTTTCATCAGCGAGCGCTCCCCTTATGCTCTCCATACATCTCATAGCGCCTGCTACCCTCTATCTCCTCCACAAGGTGGGAGCAGGTATGCCATGGAGCCGCTGCGCTAATGCCATGATTAATTTTATTGCTCTGTTTGGTCATGTATTCTACAGTTTCTTTTTTGTACATTGTTATCCTTTCCCTTTGTATTGAGATCTTACCCCTTTTGTTCACTCCCTACCATCTTGACTCTGCGAACATTATTGTTTCCGTGCTGTTTATGTACTTCTGATGTTCTATACGTCCCTATATTTCCTTCTATTTGAGAGTCACTGCATCCTTTGCATTCCCCTATATACTGCTATCTACCATCCCCACAACCCTAACTTCTCCTCCAGTATTGGGGTTCTCCCTACCCTAGGCAGTCCCCCAACCCATTTTCTCCCTCACCCCTTTATTTCCTCTGTCGCGATTAATGTTACTACTTTACATGTCTTCATCACATTTACTGGAATTTATCCTTTTTGTCATTATTATTTATTATATATATATGTATATTTAAATATATTGTACAGCACTTTCCGATAACTTTATTTTTCTCCCTTATAGCGACTTTTTCAATAAAGTTCATGTTCAAGTTTTTAATTTTGGCCTACTGTGTGTTTGAGTTTGACATCCCTGGATATAAAGGCTCTACACAGAAATTTGTATCTAGATCCCACTGATTTTGATCTACTATATGCCAACTTTATTTAGTAATACTTCAATTAAACTTTCACTGTCTGATCTGACCTTACCTAACCCCTGATAATCAGTTACCATAGGAAAATCAGAAGTGCACCAGAGCTGCTTCTTATAGTGGCTCTCAAGCCAGCTTATATGACCAAACAGAGCATATCCCCATTGAAATATACTTGTTGATTCATAGTCTGAAAAATAATTAATTTTTTTATATTGTGCTGGTGTGTTTGTAGAATATATAAATTATGATTTCTTCTATTGTAAAGCAGATCATAGTCACACACATTGTAAAGTCAATAAAGTTATATACTATAATGTTAACACTATAATGAAAGTATGATATGTAAAAATGTCAAAGAAACCAGTACTAACCTGTTTGCCATCAATTAAACTCTTACACACCAGCAGAGGACCCACCAGTCCCGAATTTGTGTCTCTGACCATATCAACCGATGAGTAGTACAGCCATGGTAAGCAGTTTAGATCATGGATAGTTGACCCCACACTCTCGGGTACTTCCCACCTATAAGTGAATGTATCTCCAGGGGCTACATGGGAAGCCTGAGACTCTGCAGTGTTAATAACTGCAAAAATAAAAATACAAGTCAGTGACTTTTACTTCTACATTTCTCTTTCAAATAATTGTACTTAGAGAAAAATATTTTTTTTTGTATGAACTAAAAGAATAGATAATATATTAAAGGGGTGGTCCAAAGTTCAAAGTAATTTTCATTCTAAATCACTATCTATTTAGTGCCATAATCTAAATTGGGATACTCAAAGGAAGCGTTATCTGGGGCCAAAGGCTGCGGTCACTGCTGCAGTCCCTGCTCCCTCTCTGAAACGAAGCGTCATCAGTGACATTTGTTTCAGGAGCTAGGCTAGTCCCTGCTCAGTGTGCACTGTGTAATGTGCACAATGACAGCACACGCTCTCTTACCAGCTCAGATCAGCAATAATGAGCCGGCAACAGAGCAGGTTTCCAGAATACACGACGTGCAGAGACCAGTAATGTCACTTGCAGGTGCGGTGCTGGTCTCTGCATGCCGGGTATTCTGACAATGCGCTCTCCTGTGAACTCATTACTGCTGACCTAAGCTAACAGCAGAGAGTGTGCTGTCATTGTGCTCATCGCACAGTGCATATTATGCAGGGACTAGCCCAGCCCCTGAAACATGTGTCACTGATGACTCTTCATTTCAAAGCAGGGGCTGCAGCAGTGACCGCAGTCTCTTCCCCCTGACCATGCCTCATTTGAGTATCCTAGCATGCACTGGGATTCTCAAACAAAGCATGATCAAGAAGGAAGTAGGCAAAAAAGGCCGTTAGATACTGTAGTTAAGGAACAGTAGGGACATTTTAATTCAAGTATATTAGAAAATAGTTTAGATTATGGCAATAAATAGATAGGGCTTTAGAATGAAAATTACTTTGAACTTTGGACCACCACTTTAAGTCATGGAGCCAAGATCTCATTCTGCGCATGTGACACCTCCGGCGCCATTTTCCTGAAGACTGCTGGAGGTTGATCTGCACATGTAGCGGCGCCATTTTCATGAAGACCACCACCTGCAAAAGTGACACCCATAGCTAACACGGCACTGGCCCTAAATTTAAATGAATGCAACAGAGGCAGCGGCGGGGCCGTGGCTGAGCCCCCTGAGTTGAAAACCCTACCCACAGTCCTGCCCACAAATCCCGCCCCAAAGCACGAAGCATGGAGGAGACCAACATTTCTCATTCTAATTTAAGGAAAACCAGGCTGCAGATTTTTACACTAAGGCCATGGCCCCACTATCAGTATTTGGTCAGTATTCGGTCAGTATTTTTTCTCAGGAGTGGGAGACAAAACCAGGTGAGGAGCAACAATCCGAGAAAAGGTATAATAGAAACAAGTCACCAATTCTGCATTTATCACCCACTCCTGGTTTTGGATCCTACTCCTGAGAAAAAATACTGACCGAATACTGACCAAATACTGATAGTGGGGCCATGGCCTAAAGGTTTGTATTAAATCAGTATAATAGCGATATACTGCCCATACCTTTAGTTTAACATCAATAATCCTGCTGACATGTTTCCTTTAAGTTGGAAATCACTGCTTTTCAGTGACCCAGATAAGTGTGAAAGCAGTGAAATAGTCAAACAATTGCAATATCTATCATTGTTATTTCATCAATGAAAATTAATATCTACATGCTTTTTATTCACTTTAGGCAAAGCTCACCATAACTAAGAAAAGTGGAAGAGACACAGAAATGATTCCTAACAATACTTATGCATGTTATATTCACCTTCAGCAGTGTCGCCCGTGTTATAGAGAGCGCCTTCCATGGCTTTTTGATAGCTCACCCCATGAGCTTGGATGCTATATGGGCGACTCGCATTGTTTTTAAATGTGACCTCGAAGGTGTCTCCTACTGCTGCCAAAAGTACTGGCCCTAATAAATAATATGTCAAAATTAGAGGTTATTATACACTGTAATCACATATAATTTAGTATATTTTGACTGCTAAGTCACACCACTGATATAGTGCCAGTAGAGATGTCTTCTAGTGTCTATTGACCCCTGACTCCTGGCTTTCCCATGGAAAGAAACAGACAGCACAGGTCATCCATGCAAACACAGTATTTTACTCCCTTGTTTTTCAATATCAGAGAATCTTAAAATGTCACCACATTTGAACTATGTAAACTATTAATATGGGCATACAGTTTATAGACTGCCTCTAGAGATTATTTTACATGAAGGGGGAGTTACCAGTGTGAGACAAGTAACTAACACCAGACAGTAGAACTTCTTGAAAACACATTTTCTGCTTCTCTCTGAGCTCTGTTGTATTGTAACAATATTACAGCCCTGTCTGCCTGTGACCTGGAAGCTGAGAGGAACCTGCAGATGTGTCAGGTATAATCACACACAACTCTGCAGTGAGATCAGGAGAGCAGAGAGCGGCCATCACACATCACACTGGTAACTCCCCCTTCATGTAAAATAATCTCTGGAGGCAGAGTTATCTTCCAGGCAGTGTCCTCCCCAGAGTCTGGAATAGGTCATTTACATAAAGTGATAAAAGATGATTTATCCACAACAAGGCATCTGATATGAGGCATACAGGAATCACTCTCCTCAGCAGTCTATAAGCTGTATGCCGATATTAATAGTTTAGATAGGTCACATGAGGTGACAGATTCCCTTTAAAGAAGCACTCTTTCCATCAAAATTTTTACCCTTTTAATTTATTTCAATCATCATATTATATGACACTGTACCTACAATTGCTCATTTTGCCTTTCTACTGAACTAATTCTTCTGATGTATATTAAAAGGATAAAAATTTTGATGGGACTGTAAACAAACCTGGTGTAACATACCTGGCGGCGTCCTTGCATAGTGGTCCACCTCCCACTGTGCAAGAGCGCGCACTTGATTTCCAGTCCAGACTGCCACTCTGGCTTCTTTCCATACTGTCTGCTCTGCTCTGGCTGCTTAGGGCGACGCCCGCCGAACTTCCTGTTTCTTGTAGCTGCTGCAGACACACCCCTAATGTGTCATCAGCCTATTGCTGTCTGTCACCTGGTATTTAAACCAGCTCCTCCTTGCAATCCTTGCCTGAGCATCTTGTTCTGTCAGTTGGCTTCTAGTCACTGATGTGCCAGGTCCTGTCTATGTTTCCTGCCTTGCGGTATCAGTTCCCGTGTCTGAACTGTGTCCTGTCTGTGTACTCTAGCCAACTGTCTTTCTGCCTTTCCTGGAGGCTGTATTTCCAGGCCCGTGTGAACACGCTCTTAGCCTGTTCCTTCTGCCCTCTAGGGGCCGCATACCTAGATCTGTTGTCTGTGTCTTTTCCCAGTGTCTGTTTCTGCCCTAACTATCTTCCAGCCTGTTTCCTGTCTCTCTCTATGCCCATATCTTCCCTTTTTCTGCAGAGTCTGAACTCGTACCTAACTCCTGCTCGTTGTCACTGTACTTCCGTTTGTGAGTTTGCGGTCCACTCGCTACTTCACTGCAAGTACCCTGTGGTTATCCGTTTCTGCCTTTCCCTCCCTGTCGGTTCCGTGTGGACAGAGCCCTGTCCCCTGTGCCCTGCCTTGCTTGCCACTCCGGCGGTTTCTGCCTGCTCTGCCTTGTTCACCGCTCCGGCAGCTCTTGCCTGCTCTGCCTTTGCTCACCGCTCCAGGCGGTCTCGCTCTGCTCTGACCCTTTGCTCACTGCTCCGGCAGTCTCGCTCTGCTCTGACCCTTTGCTCACTGCTCCGGCAGTCTCGCTCTGCTCTGACCCTTTGCTCACTGCTCCGGCAGTCTCGCTCTGCTCTGACCCTTTGCTCACTGCTCCGGCAGTCTCGCTCTGCTCTGACCCTTTGCTCACTGCTCCGGCAGTCTCGCTCTGCTCTGACCCT
Organism: Phyllobates terribilis; assembly: GCF_046119375.1. Taxonomy (NCBI): domain Eukaryota; kingdom Metazoa; phylum Chordata; class Amphibia; order Anura; family Dendrobatidae; genus Phyllobates; species Phyllobates terribilis. The sequence goes on from NW_027367535.1 coordinate 56,430, forward strand.
TTGCTCACTGCTCCGGAAGTCTCGCTCTGCTCTGACCCTTTGCTCACTGCTCCGGCAGTCTCGCTCTGCTCTGACCCTTTGCTCACTGCTCCGGCAGTCTCGCTCTGCTCTGACCCTTTGCTCACTGCTCCGGAGGTCTCGCTCTGCTCTGACCCTTTGCTCACTGCTCCGGCAGTCTCGCTCTGCTCTGACCCTTTACTCACTGCTCCGGCAGGTCTCGCTCTGCTCTGACCCTTTGCTCACTGCTCCGGCAGTCTCGCTCTGCTCTGACCCTTTGCTCACTGCTCCGGCAGTCTCGCTCTGCTCTGACCCTTTGCTCACTGCTCCGGCAGTCTCGCTCTGCTCTGACCCTTTGCTCACTGCTCCGGCAGTCTCGCTCTAAAAAATACTCTGACCCTTTGCTCACTGCTCCGGCAGTCTCGCTCTGCTCTGACCCTTTGCTCACTGCTCCGGCAGTCTCGCTCTGCTCTGACCCTTTGCTCACTGCTCCGGCAGTCTCGCTCTGCTCTGACCCTTTGCTCACTGCTCCGGCAGCCTCGCTCTGCTCTGACCCTTTGCTCACTGCTCCGGCAGTCTCGCTCTGCTCTGACCCTTTGCTCACTGCTCCGGCAGCCTCGCTCTGCTCTGACCCTTTACTCACTGCTCCGGCAGCCTCGCTCTGCTCTGACCCTTTGCTCACTGCTCCGGGAGCCTCGCTCTGCTCTGACCCTTTGGCTCACTGCTCCGGCAGCTCGCTCTGCTCTGACCCTTTGCTCACTGCT